>NW_024061653.1:425000-454441 GCF_016432855.1 Salvelinus namaycush | reverse complement strand
ATCACCTAGTGGGCTGAATGAAGAGAGGTATTCTGTACATCACCTAGTGGGCTGAATGAAGAGAGAGGTATTCTGTACATCACCTAGTGGGCTGAATAGAGAGAGGTATTCTGTACATCACCTAGGGGCTGAATAGAGAGAGGTTTCTGTACATCACCTAGTGGGCTGAATAGAGGAGGTATTCTGTACATCACCTAGTGGGCTGAATGAAGAGAGAGGTATTCTGTATATCACCTAGTGGGCTGATAGAGGAGGTATTCTGTACATCACCTAGTGGGCTGAATGAAGAGAGGTATTCTGTACATCACCTAGTGGGCTGAATAGAGAGAGGTATTCTGTACATCACCTAGTGGGCTGAATAGAGAGAGGTATTCTGTACATCACCTAGTGGGCTGAATGAAGAGAGGTATTCTGTACCTCACCTAGTGGCTGAATAGAGAGAGGTATTCTGTACATCACCTATGGGCTGAATAGAGGAGGTATTCTGTACATCACCTAGTGGGCTGAATGAAGAGAGGTATTCTGTACATCACCTAGTGGGCTGAATGAAGAGAGAGGTATTCTGTACATCACCTAGTGGGCTGAATAGAGAGAGGTATTCTGTACATCACCTAGTGGGCTGAATAGAGAGAGGTATTCTGTACATCACCTAGTGGGCTGAATAGAGAGAGGTATTCTGTACATCACCTAGTGGGCTGAATAGAGGAGAGGTATTCTGTACATCACCTAGTGGGCTGAATAGAGAGAGGTATTCTGTACATCACCTAGTGGGCTGAATAGAGAGAGGTATTCTGTACATCACCTAGTGGGCTGAATAGAGAGAGGTATTCTGTACATCACCTAGTGGGCTGAATAGAGAGAGGTATTCTGTACATCACCTAGTGGGCTGAATAGAGAGAGGTATTCTGTACATCACCTAGTGGGCTGAATAGAGAGAGGTATTCTGTACATCACCTAGTGGGCTGAATAGAGAGAGGTATTCTGTACATCACCTAGTGGGCTGAATAGAGAGAGGTATTCTGTACATCACCTAGTGGGCTGAATAGAGAGAGGTATTCTGTACATCACCTAGTGGGCTGAATAGAGAGAGGTATTCTGTACATCACCTAGTGGGCTGAATAGAGAGAGGTATTCTGTACATCACCTAGTGGGCTGAATAGAGAGAGGTATTCTGTACATCACCTAGTGGGCTGAATAGAGAGAGGTATTCTGTACATCACCTAGTGGGCTGAATAGAGAGAGGTATTCTGTACATCACCTAGTGGGCTGAATAGAGAGAGGTATTCTGTACATCACCTAGTGGGCTGAATAGAGAGAGGTATTCTGTACATCACCTAGTGGGCTGAATGAAGAGAGGTATTCTGTACATCACCTAGTGGGCTGAATAGAGAGAGGTATTCTGTACATCACCTAGTGGGCTGAATAGAGGGAGGTATTCTGTACATCACCTAGTGGGCTGAATGAAGAGAGGTATTCTGTACATCACCTAGTGGGCTGAATGAAGAGAGAGGTATTCTGTACATCACCTAGTGGGCTGAATAGAGAGAGGTATTCTGTACATCACCTAGTGGGCTGAATGAAGAGAGGTATTCTGTACATCACCTAGTGGGCTGAATGAAGAGAGAGGTATTCTGTACATCACCTAGTGGGCTGAATAGAGGGAGGTATTCTGTACATCACCTAGTGGGCTGAATGAAGAGAGAGGTATTCTGTACATCACCTAGTGGGCTGAATAGAGAGAGGTATTCTGTACATCACCTAGTGGGCTGAATAGAGAGAGGTATTCTGTACATCACCTAGTGGGCTGAATAGAGAGAGGTATTCTGTACATCACCTAGTGGGCTGAATAGAGAGAGGTATTCTGTACATCACCTAGTGGGCTGAATAGAGAGAGGTATTCTGTACATCACCTAGTGGGCTGAATGAAGAGAGGTATTCTGTACATCACCTAGTGGGCTGAATAGAGAGAGGTATTCTGTACATCACCTAGTGGGCTGAATAGAGAGAGGTATTCTGTACATCACCTAGTGGGCTGAATGAAGAGAGGTATTCTGTACATCACCTAGTGGGCTGAATGAAGAGAGGTATTCTGTACATCACCTAGTGGGCTGAATAGAGAGAGGTATTCTGTACATCACCTAGTGGGCTGAATGAAGAGAGGTATTCTGTACATCACCTAGTGGGCTGAATGAAGAGAGAGGTATTCTGTACATCACCTAGTGGGCTGAATAGAGAGGAGGTATTCTGTACATCACCTAGTGGGCTGAATGAAGAGAGAGGTATTCTGTATATCACCTAGTGGGCTGAATAGAGAGAGGTATTCTGTACATCACCTAGTGGGCTGAATAGAGAGAGGTATTCTGTACATCACCTAGTGGGCTGAATGAGAGAGAGGTATTCTGTATATCACCTAGTGGGCTGAATAGAGAGAGGTATTCTGTACATCACCTAGTGGGCTGAATAGAGAGAGGTATTCTGTACATCACCTAGTGGGCTGAATAGAGAGAGGTATTCTGTACATCACCTAGTGGGCTGAATAGAGAGAGGTATTCTGTACATCACCTAGTGGGCTGAATAGAGAGAGGTATTCTGTACATCACCTAGTGGGCTGAATAGAGAGAGGTATTCTGTACATCACCTAGTGGGCTGAATAGAGAGAGGTATTCTGTACATCACCTAGTGGGCTGAATAGAGAGAGGTATTCTGTACATCACCTAGTGGGCTGAATAGAGGAGAGGTATTCTGTACATCACCTAGTGGGCTGAATAGAGAGAGGTATTCTGTACATCACCTAGTGGGCTGAATGAAGAGAGGTATTCTGTACATCACCTAGTGGGCTGAATAGAGAGAGGTATTCTGTACATCACCTAGTGGGCTGAATGAAGAGAGGTATTCTGTACATCACCTAGTGGGCTGAATGAAGAGAGAGGTATTCTGTACATCACCTAGTGGGCTGAATAGAGGGAGGTATTCTGTACATCACCTAGTGGGCTGAATGAAGAGAGGTATTCTGTACATCACCTAGTGGGCTGAATGAAGAGAGAGGTATTCTGTACATCACCTAGTGGGCTGAATAGAGAGAGGTATTCTGTACATCACCTAGTGGGCTGAATGAAGAGAGGTATTCTGTACATCACCTAGTGGGCTGAATGAAGAGAGAGGTATTCTGTACATCACCTAGTGGGCTGAATAGAGGGAGGTATTCTGTACATCACCTAGTGGGCTGAATGAAGAGAGGTATTCTGTACCTCACCTAGTGGGCTGAATAGAGAGAGGTATTCTGTACATCACCTAGTGGGCTGAATAGAGGGAGGTATTCTGTACATCACCTAGTGGGCTGAATGAAGAGAGGTATTCTGTACATCACCTAGTGGGCTGAATGAAGAGAGAGGTATTCTGTACATCACCTAGTGGGCTGAATAGAGAGAGGTATTCTGTACATCACCTAGTGGGCTGAATAGAGAGAGGTATTCTGTACATCACCTAGTGGGCTGAATGAAGAGAGGTATTCTGTACATCACCTAGTGGGCTGAATAGAGAGAGGTATTCTGTACATCACCTAGTGGGCTGAATAGAGGGAGGTATTCTGTACATCACCTAGTGGGCTGAATGAAGAGAGAGGTATTCTGTACATCACCTAGTGGGCTGAATAGAGAGAGGTATTCTGTACATCACCTAGTGGGCTGAATAGAGAGAGGTATTCTGTACATCACCTAGTGGGCTGAATAGAGGGAGGTATTCTGTACATCACCTAGTGGGCTGAATGAAGAGAGAGGTATTCTGTATATCACCTAGTGGGCTGAATAGAGAGAGGTATTCTGTACATCACCTAGTGGGCTGAATAGAGAGGAGGTATTCTGTACATCCCCTAGTGGGCTGAATAGAGAGAGGTATTCTGTACATCACCTAGTGGGCTGAATAGAGAGAGGTATTCTGTACATCACATAGTGGGCTGAATAGAGAGAGGTATTCTGTACATCACCTAGTGGGCTGAATAGAGAGAGGTATTCTGTACATCACCTAGTGGGCTGAATAGAGAGAGGTATTCTGTACATCACCTAGTGGGCTGAATAGAGGGAGGTATTCTGTACATCACCTAGTGGGCTGAATAGAGAGAGGTATTCTGTACCTCACCTAGTGGGCTGAATGAAGAGAGGTATTCTGTACATCACCTAGTGGGCTGAATAGAGAGAGGTATTCTGTACATCACCTAGTGGGCTGAATGAAGAGAGGTATTCTGTACATCACCTAGTGGGCTGAATGAAGAGAGAGGTATTCTGTACATCACCTAGTGGGCTGAATAGAGAGAGGTATTCTGTACATCACCTAGTGGGCTGAATGAAGAGAGGTATTCTGTACATCACCTAGTGGGCTGAATGAAGAGAGAGGTATTCTGTACATCACCTAGTGGGCTGAATAGAGGGAGGTATTCTGTACATCACCTAGTGGGCTGAATGAAGAGAGAGGTATTCTGTATATCACCTAGTGGGCTGAATAGAGAGAGGTATTCTGTACATCACCTAGTGGGCTGAATGAAGAGAGGTATTCTGTACATCACCTAGTGGGCTGAATGAAGAGAGAGGTATTCTGTACATCACCTAGTGGGCTGAATAGAGAGAGGTATTCTGTACATCACCTAGTGGGCTGAATGAAGAGAGAGGTATTCTGTACATCACCTAGTGGGCTGAATGAAGAGAGGTATTCTGTACATCACCTAGTGGGCTGAATGAAGAGAGAGGTATTCTGTACATCACCTAGTGGGCTGAATAGAGAGAGGTATTCTGTACATCACCTAGTGGGCTGAATAGAGAGAGGTATTCTGTACATCACCTAGTGGGCTGAATGAAGAGAGGTATTCTGTACATCACCTAGTGGGCTGAATGAAGAGAGAGGTATTCTGTACATCACCTAGTGGGCTGAATAGAGGGAGGTATTCTGTACATCACCTAGTGGGCTGAATGAAGAGAGAGGTATTCTGTATATCACCTAGTGGGCTGAATAGAGAGAGGTATTCTGTACATCACCTAGTGGGCTGAATAGAGAGAGGTATTCTGTACATCACCTAGTGGGCTGAATAGAGAGAGGTATTCTGTACATCACCTAGTGGGCTGAATAGAGAGAGGTATTCTGTACATCACCTAGTGGGCTGAATAGAGGGAGGTATTCTGTACATCACCTAGTGGGCTGAATAGAGAGAGGTATTCTGTACCTCACCTAGTGGGCTGAATGAAGAGAGGTATTCTGTACATCACCTAGTGGGCTGAATAGAGAGAGGTATTCTGTACATCACCTAGTGGGCTGAATGAAGAGAGGTATTCTGTACATCACCTAGTGGGCTGAATGAAGAGAGAGGTATTCTGTACATCACCTAGTGGGCTGAATAGAGGAGGTATTCTGTACATCACCTAGTGGGCTGAATGAAGAGAGGTATTCTGTACATCACCTAGTGGGCTGAATGAAGAGAGAGGTATTCTGTACATCACCTAGTGGGCTGAATAGAGAGAGGTATTCTGTACATCACCTAGTGGGCTGAATGAAGAGAGGTATTCTGTACATCACCTAGTGGGCTGAATGAAGAGAGAGGTATTCTGTACATCACCTAGTGGGCTGAATAGAGGGAGGTATTCTGTATATCACCTAGTGGGCTGAATGAAGAGAGGTATTCTGTACCTCACCTAGTGGGCTGAATAGAGAGAGGTATTCTGTACATCACCTAGTGGGCTGAATAGAGGGAGGTATTCTGTACATCACCTAGTGGGCTGAATGAAGAGAGGTATTCTGTACATCACCTAGTGGGCTGAATGAAGAGAGAGGTATTCTGTACATCACCTAGTGGGCTGAATAGAGAGAGGTATTCTGTACATCACCTAGTGGGCTGAATGAAGATAGGTGTTCTGTACATCACCTAGTGGGCTGAATGAAGAGAGAGGTATTCTGTACATCACCTAGTGGGCTGAATAGAGGGAGGTATTCTGTACATCACCTAGTGGGCTGAATGAAGAGAGAGGTATTCTGTATATCACCTAGTGGGCTGAATGAATAGAGAGAGGTATTCTGTACATCACCTAGTGGGCTGAATAGAGAGAGGTATTCTGTACATCACCTAGTGGGCTGAATAGAGGGAGGTATTCTGTACATCACCTAGTGGGCTGAATGAAGAGAGAGGTATTCTGTATATCACCTAGTGGGCTGAATAGAGAGAGGTATTCTGTACATCACCTAGTGGGCTGAATAGAGGGAGGTATTCTGTACATCCCCTAGTGGGCTGAATAGAGAGAGGTATTCTGTACATCACCTAGTGGGCTGAATAGAGAGAGGTATTCTGTACATCACCTAGTGGGCTGAATAGAGAGAGGTATTCTGTACATCACCTAGTGGGCTGAATAGAGAGAGGTATTCTGTACATCACCTAGTGGGCTGAATAGAGAGAGGTATTCTGTACATCACCTAGTGGGCTGAATAGAGGGAGGTATTCTGTACATCACCTAGTGGGCTGAATAGAGAGAGGTATTCTGTACCTCACCTAGTGGGCTGAATGAAGAGAGGTATTCTGTACATCACCTAGTGGGCTGAATAGAGAGAGGTATTCTGTACATCACCTAGTGGGCTGAATGAAGAGAGGTATTCTGTACATCACCTAGTGGGCTGAATGAAGAGAGAGGTATTCTGTACATCACCTAGTGGGCTGAATAGAGAGAGGTATTCTGTACATCACCTAGTGGGCTGAATAGAGGGAGGTATTCTGTACATCACCTAGTGGGCTGAATGAAGAGAGGTATTCCGTACCTCACCTAGTGGGCTGAATAGAGAGAGGTATTCTGTACATCACCTAGTGGGCTGAATAGAGGGAGGTATTCTGTACATCACCTAGTGGGCTGAATGAAGATAGGTATTCTGTACATCACCTAGTGGGCTGAATGATTAGAGAGGTATTCTGTACATCACCTAGTGGGCTGAATAGAGAGAGGTATTCTGTACATCACCTAGTGGGCTGAATGAAGAGAGGTGTTCTGTACATCACCTAGTGGGCTGAATGAAGAGAGAGGTATTCTGTACATCACCTAGTGGGCTGAATGAAGAGAGAGGTATTCTGTATATCACCTAGTGGGCTGAATAGAGAGAGGTATTCTGTACATCACCTAGTGGGCTGAATAGAGAGAGGTATTCTGTACATCACCTAGTGGGCTGAATAGAGGGAGGTATTCTGTACATCACCTAGTGGGCTGAATGAAGAGAGAGGTATTCTGTATATCACCTAGTGGGCTGAATAGAGAGAGGTATTCTGTACATCACCTAGTGGGCTGAATAGAGGGAGGTATTCTGTACATCACCTAGTGGGCTGAATGAAGAGAGGTATTCCGTACCTCACCTAGTGGGCTGAATAGAGAGAGGTATTCTGTACATCACCTAGTGGGCTGAATAGAGGGAGGTATTCTGTACATCACCTAGTGGGCTGAATGAAGAGAGGTATTCTGTACATCACCTAGTGGGCTGAATGAAGAGAGAGGTATTCTGTACATCACCTAGTGGGCTGAATAGAGAGAGGTATGCTGTACATCACCTAGTGGGCTGAATGAAGAGAGGTATTCTGTACATCACCTAGTGGGCTGAATAGAGAGAGGTATTCTGTACATCACCTAGTGGGCTGAATGAAGAGAGGTATTCTGTACATCACCTAGTGGGCTGAATGAAGAGAGAGGTATTCTGTACATCACCTAGTGGGCTGAATGAAGAGAGAGGTATTCTGTACATCACCTAGTGGGCTGAATAGAGAGAGGTATTCTGTACATCACCTAGTGGGCTGAATAGAGAGAGGTATTCTGTACATCACCTAGTGGGCTGAATGAAGAGAGAGGTATTCTGTACATCACCTAGTGGGCTGAATAGAGAGAGGTATTCTGTACATCACCTAGTGGGCTGAATAGAGAGAGGTATTCTGTACATCACCTAGTGGGCTGAATAGAGAGAGGTATTCTGTACATCACCTAGTGGGCTGAATGAAGAGAGGTATTCTGTACATCACCTAGTGGGCTGAATGAAGAGAGAGGTATTCTGTACATCACCTAGTGGGCTGAATGAAGAGAGAGGTATTCTGTACATCACCTAGTGGGCTGAATAGAGAGAGGTATTCTGTACATCACCTAGTGGGCTGAATAGAGAGAGGTATTCTGTACATCACCTAGTGGGCTGAATGAAGAGAGAGGTATTCTGTACATCACCTAGTGGGCTGAATAGAGAGAGGTATTCTGTACATCACCTAGTGGGCTGAATAGAGAGAGGTATTCTGTACATCACCTAGTGGGCTGAATAGAGAGAGGTATTCTGTACATCACCTAGTGGGCTGAATAGAGAGAGGTATTCTGTACATCACCTAGTGGGCTGAATGAAGAGAGAGGTATTCTGTACATCACCTAGTGGGCTGAATGAAGAGAGAGGTATTCTGTACATCACCTAGTGGGCTGAATAGAGAGAGGTATTCTGTACATCACCTAGTGGGCTGAATAGAGAGAGGTATTCTGTACATCACCTAGTGGGCTGAATGAAGAGAGGTATTCTGTACATCACCTAGTGGGCTGAATGAAGAGAGAGGTATTCTGTACATCACCTAGTGGGCTGAATGAAGAGAGAGGTATTCTGTACATCACCTAGTGGGCTGAATGAAGAGAGAGGTATTCTGTATATCACCTAGTGGGCTGAATAGAGAGAGGTATTCTGTACATCACCTAGTGGGCTGAATAGAGAGAGGTATTCTGTACATCACCTAGTGGGCTGAATAGAGGGAGGTATTCTGTACATCACCTAGTGGGCTGAATGAAGAGAGAGGTATTCTGTATATCACCTAGTGGGCTGAATAGAGAGAGGTATTCTGTACATCACCTAGTGGGCTGAATAGAGGGAGGTATTCTGTACATCCCCTAGTGGGCTGAATAGAGAGAGGTATTCTGTACATCACCTAGTGGGCTGAATAGAGAGAGGTATTCTGTACATCACCTAGTGGGCTGAATAGAGAGAGGTATTCTGTACATCACCTAGTGGGCTGAATAGAGGGAGGTATTCTGTACATCACCTAGTGGGCTGAATAGAGAGAGGTATTCTGTACCTCACCTAGTGGGCTGAATGAAGAGAGGTATTCTGTACATCACCTAGTGGGCTGAATAGAGAGAGGTATTCTGTACATCACCTAGTGGGCTGAATGAAGAGAGGTATTCTGTACATCACCTAGTGGGCTGAATGAAGAGAGAGGTATTCTGTACATCACCTAGTGGGCTGAATAGAGAGAGGTATTCTGTACATCACCTAGTGGGCTGAATAGAGAGAGGTATTCTGTACATCACCTAGTGGGCTGAATAGAGAGAGGTATTCTGTACATCACCTAGTGGGCTGAATAGAGAGAGGTATTCTGTACATCACCTAGTGGGCTGAATAGAGGGAGGTATTCTGTACATCACCTAGTGGGCTGAATAGAGAGAGGTATTCCGTACCTCACCTAGTGGGCTGAATGAAGAGAGGTATTCTGTACATCACCTAGTGGGCTGAATAGAGAGAGGTATTCTGTACATCACCTAGTGGGCTGAATGAAGAGAGGTATTCTGTACATCACCTAGTGGGCTGAATAGAGAGAGGTATTCTGTACATCACCTAATGGGCTGAATGAAGAGAGAGGTATTCTGTACATCACCTAGTGGGCTGAATAGAGGGAGGTATTCTGTACATCACCTAGTGGGCTGAATGAAGAGAGAGGTATTCTGTATATCACCTAGTGGGCTGAATAGAGAGAGGTATTCTGTACATCACCTAGTGGGCTGAATAGAGAGAGGTATTCTGTACATCACCTAGTGGGCTGAATAGAGGGAGGTATTCTGTACATCACCTAGTGGGCTGAATAGAGAGAGGTATTCTGTACATCACCTAGTGGGCTGAATAGAGGGAGGTATTCTGTACATCACCTAGTGGGCTGAATGAAGAGAGAGGTATTCTGTATATCACCTAGTGGGCTGAATAGAGAGAGGTATTCTGTACATCACCTAGTGGGCTGAATGAAGAGAGGTATTCTGTACATCCCCTAGTGGGCTGAATCGAGAGAGTTATTCTGTACATCACCTAGTGGGCCGAATAGAGAGAGGTATTCTGTACATCACCTAGTGGGCTGAATAGAGAGAGGTATTCTGTACATCACCTAGTGGGCTGAATAGAGAGAGGTATTCTGTACATCACCTAGTGGGCTGAATAGAGAGAGGTATTCTGTACATCACCTAGTGGGCTGAATAGAGGGAGGTATTCTGTACATCACCTAGTGGGCTGAATAGAGAGAGGTATTCCGTACCTCACCTAGTGGGCTGAATGAAGAGAGGTATTCTGTACATCACCTAGTGGGCTGAATAGAGAGAGGTATTCTGTACATCACCTAGTGGGCTGAATGAAGAGAGAGGTATTCTGTATATCACCTAGTGGGCTGAATAGAGAGAGGTATTCTGTACATCACCTAGTGGGCTGAATAGAGAGAGGTATTCTGTACATCACCTAGTGGGCTGAATAGAGGGAGGTATTCTGTACATCACCTAGTGGGCTGAATAGAGAGAGGTATTCTGTACATCACCTAGTGGGCTGAATGAAGAGAGGTATTCTGTACATCACCTAGTGGGCTGAATAGAGAGAGGTATTCTGTACATCACCTAGTGGGCTGAATAGAGAGAGGTATTCTGTACATCACCTAGTGGGCTGAATAGAGAGAGTTATTCACACTGTTTCCCAGACCTCTACTCTCCTTCCTTCTCCTCCTCATCTTCATCATCTCCTTCTCCTCTTCCTCCTCAGCTGAATCTGTATCTCTGTGAACAGGACCAGCAGGAGAGATGATAGTTAACACCTGGGGCTGGAGGGGCTGTTACCATGCTACTTCGTTAGAAAATAAACTGTTTCCCAAACACACTGTGTCTAAACTCTGGTGTCCAAACACCCAGCGCCCTAGACCATCTGTCTGAGGACCAACTAGGGTCACCCAGCCACATAATAATACACACAGGCACAAATGACCTGAGAACACAGCAGGAAAGGGTGGCCTCAGCACTCAAGGGAGTGATTGAAAAGCTTCTTCTACACCCTGCTACCACGAAAAGACTTCCACCCTGCTACCATACAGCGGGTAAACGCAAGTATGTCCCATGACTGTGCCTCAAAACCAAATGTCTACCTGGCCCACCACTCCACCCTGGACTTGAACAGCCTTTACGACCAGGTCCACCTATACAAGGCAGGAGTGCCCACCTTCGCCCGGACCCTAAAGGACATGGCCCTCAACCACAGCCCCAACACCTCACACAGGATTAACAGAGCAACAGACACTCTCCCAGACCTGCGGGACCCCCCCAGACCTACACATAGAGGACCCACGCCGAGAAGACCTACATCCAGACCACAACACCACCAGCCACATCCACACCCTCACCCCAACCAATCAACACCCCTCCCACCAAGTCAACCATGCCCACACCCCATTTAGGCTCCCTCAGATCAGACCTATGCCCCTCCTGCCCACCCCATGCCCCCCACCCCCTCAAAGAGGGCCTCAGCATGAAAGTCACACATACGCCCAGGCCGTGAGCAGGCAAACAGGCCCAACCCCCACTCTTACACTAGCGCAAGCCAATGGCATGTTCCAGATTCTCAGCAGACTCTGCTCACACTTACTGGTTTGAGGCAAAACCACACGACTAACAACATTGGACACTTTATGGAACACAAAGCCTTCACTATCTCATCCTGGAATATCCAAGGACTGAGGTCATCTGACTTTGGCCTAAAGAGCAGGAACCTGGACTTCACCCCCAAAAAATCAGAAATACAGATGTTGTCATCCTACAAGAAACATGGTATAGAAATTCAAAAGGAAATGATTTCAACAGAGAAAAATGTCCTCCTGTGTGCTACCTATATCCCCCCACTAGAATCCCCATACTTGAATGAAGACAGCTTCTCCATCCTGGAGGGGGAAATCAATCATTTCCAGGCCCGGGGACACGTACTAGTCTGTGGTGCCAGAACTGGACAAGAACCTGACACCCTCAGCACACAAGGGGACAAACACCTAGCTGGAGGTGACACCATCCCCCCCCCCCAGGCACAACGACGACAACATAACCAACAAAAACGGGTCACAACTCCTGCAGCTCTGTCGCACGCTGGGTATGTACATAGTTAATTGTAGGCTTCGAGGGGACTCCTATGGTAGGTACACCTATAGCTCATCTCTTGGTAGTAGTACTGTAGACTACTTTATCACTGACCTCAACCCAGAGTCTCTCAGAGTGTTCACAGTCCGTCCACTGACACCCCTATCAGATCACAGAAAAAGCACAGTCTACTGAACAGAGCAATACACAATCATGAGGAGAGAGAGAGAGAGAGAGAGAGAGGAGTGAGAGAGGAGTGAGAGAGAGAGAGAGAGAGAGAGAGAGAGAGAGAAGGAGAGAGAAGGAGAGAGAGGAAATGAGAGAGGGGAGAAATAGAGACAGACTGACAGAGCCCATGTTCTCTGTCCTCTGTTCTCTGTTAATGAGGGTTAACATTACACGGGGAAATCTATTCCCATTCATAAATCAGCAGCAAGTCGTAAGGTCTTTCATTCCCCTCCTCAGTTCAGTGCCATCGCATTGCATTCAAACCAGGTATAATCAGATTAATTATCAGTAATCTATGCAGCAGTCTACACTGCAACAATATGCCTCTCCAAACATGTGAAGTGAAGTGTTTTCAAATGATACATTCCCCTTTTTAATTGAAACCTCAATAGCCAAACTCTAAATTATATATTTTGTCAATTTATCATGGTTACTATTATTAAAAAACACAAATTAAATATTATTTATTTGCTTTCTTGACATAAACATACCACAACAAGTGCTTCACAACCTCAGTATCCTTGCAGTAGTGATATGAGTCGTCAGATGCTTCCCCCCGACCTCCATTTCACAGAGCTACACCAATTACCACGTATTGATGTGTATCAACGACCTTCTAGGAGAAGGATGTGGAAGGAGGTGAACATGGTCTGGAATAGAACATAAACAAGTGTTCAGTTGAGTGTTCCCAGGGGATAGGTGAGGCATTGCCTTGCAGTGGTGTGTGTGTGCGTGCGTGCGTGCGTGTGCGTGCGTGCGTGCGTGCGTGCGTGCGTGCGTGCGTGCGTGCGTGCGTGCGTGCGTGCGTGCGCGTGTGTGTTGCTAGCAGGAGTCTAACGTGACACATAGGGTCTTAATAGAACAGTTCTGCTTCCTACCTACTGTACCACTGGGGTCACATACTCAACAGTATCACTGGGATAAAAGCGCCTGGTGAAAGGCATTATTATGACCCCAGTGTGAATAACGTCAACCAACCTGTGGTCACCAATCTCTGAAAAGCCATTTCAACAATGGACCCCATGAAAAGAGCCTCAAAATGAGTTCCACTTTTCTTGAGTCACCTACCTTTCTGGAGTCACTTAGCTTAGACATTCTGTGACAAAGAGAGGCAGGTCAGTCAGGGAAAAGATGACAGGGGAAAGCTTTTAGCAAGGTGTAATTGGTACTGTACTGTAATTAGTATGTGACAATGACGCATTATAATTAAAATGTCAAATATCCATTAATACCACACACACGTACCACAATGATCCAGCCTCTATCTATTTGTTGGCCAAAATGTCACTTGAAGCGAAAATATCCCCAAGTTGTTGGCTGGTGCTATGTGACTTGTAACTGTTACTTGTTGTGTTCATGACCCAACACGTCCTTGTCATTAGGGTCAAAAGGTAATTCAAATTTGTGAGGATGTCATTTAAAATTAAATTGTAATTGATCCTTTGTTCCTTTATGGATGACTAATTATAATGGATCCAACCTTAAATACCAAACACCAACAAGTAGATGATGCCGATTGAGATTCCTTTCGTCTCCAGGTGACAATGTCACGCCCTGGATATAGAGAGGCTTTTATTCTCTATTTTGGTTAGACCAGGGTGTGACTAGGGTGGGCATTCTAGTTTCTTTATTTCTACGTTTTCTGTTTCTATGTTTTGGCCGGGTATGGTTCTCAATCAGGGACAGCTGTCTTATCGTTGTCTCTGATTGGGAATCATACTTAGGCAGCCTGTTTTTCCACCTTAGTTGTGGGTAGTCGTCTGTGTTAGTGGCCTCAATAGCCATAGTCAGCTTCACGTTCGTTTTGTTGTTTCTTGTTTTTGTTGGCGACATTCTTAATAAAAAGAAATGTACGCTGACCACGCTGCACCTTGGTCCGGTCATTTCCCTGACGACGTTCGTGACAGAACTGCCCCCGTGACAGAACTTCCACCTGATCCCAGGGCAGGCGATCCTTTCCCGCCAGGATCTCCTCCCAAGTCCAGGATCCTTTCCCATTCAGGATGTCCTCCCATGTCCAGTCCTCCTTACCATGCTGCTTGGTCCGTTTGTGGTGGGTAGTTCTGTCACGACAAAGTATCCTACCAGACCTATAGATGGTTTAACACGAATACACAACAGCATAACATGCCTTTGTCTGCCATGAGACTGATTGTATTTTGACATGCCCATCTGATTGAAAAGAACAAGTGTGTACAGCTCGTAATCAATAAAACATCACAATAAGACGCAGAGCGTTCCATTTCCCTGCTGGGGGGGGGGGGGCAAGGAGACCCACAGCTCCACTAAAACCATTGACAACTGTGTGATGTTTTCAATGGATATCATCACCTCTGGTAGAGCCTCGTCAGAACTACACGTCAGATTATTCCATGCAAAACAATACCACACATGTCTATCATCAGGGTTATACAGCAAGGAACTGCATGCTTTTCATGATCAGTAAACATCTACTGTCATTTCCAGGCCCCCAGTGTCCGGTCTGGAGTGTCAAGTCACAAGCTCAGCCAAAACAACACAGGAGTGGCTTCGGGATAAGCCTCTGAATGTGCTTGAATGGACTTGAACCCGATCGAACATCTCTGGAGAGACCTTAAAATAGCTGTGCAGCAACGCTTCCCAACCAACCTGACAGAGCTTGAGAGGATCTGCAGAGAAGCTTTTAGCGTCATACCTAAGACGAATCGAGGCTGTAATCGCTGCCAAAGGTGCTTCAACAAAGTACTGAGTTTATTTTTAATTTTTATTTATTTTACCTTTATTTAAGAAGTTAAGAACTTTCCGAATACACTGTATATAAACCCTGGATTGCTCATGCTATGTATTGACCAATGACAGGCTTTGAAGCCACTGGTCGGCCATATTTGCACTCCTCAGAAAAGCAGTCCTCCATAGGAATGAATGGAATTCTACAGGATTTCAAAATTTATGTTTCAAGTGCAAAATTACATGTATTGAAGTATTTTGTTGTTGTAGCGGGGACAGCAACATTAGTAGTTTCAAAAAATTATACTTCAAGGATTTAAGAAAATATATTTTAGCATTCTTTATGTCTATCTTTAGCTCACATAATATAACTCTGTAATAGAATAAACCTAGATAAAACAATGTAGACATTAGTAAATTAATTTCAATAGCTTCCCAAGGTGGGTTAGTGCCAAGATGGAGGCTTGGTGGCTTCAAAACAGCGCCCCCTGTCATCATCTAGTGTATATATAAATTATAAGTAGCAACCCAGCGGTGGTCTGCCCTGGTCTGCCCTAGAAAGCCTGTGTAAATTACGATCGCCAGAACGGCCAAATAAAATGTTTTTAGTTTTGGGCATAAAAATGTGTTTATTATGATGCATTTTGATCCCCACTGTGAATTATTTCAAAGTTTGCTACAAATCGTGATATTTAATTAAATATTGATCCATTCTGACAACAACATTTGTCATCATACAGGACCGCGTGCTGACACAGACCAATCACGGGCCGGCAGGCTACGAGGTGGCTCGCGCCATCATGAAAGCTCTTTACACGTGCACCTAACTGGGTGTGGTGTACTATACAGATGAGAGAGCAGATTCAACGAGCCTGTCAAGTAGTGATGGAGGGACTGACCAATGTCTATGGGGCTGACAGAGGATGACAGAGTAGAGATGGAGGGACTGACCAATGTCTATGGGGCTGACAGAGGATGACAGAGTAGAGATGGAGGGATTTACCAATGTCTATGGGGCTGACAGAGGATGACAGAGTGGAGAACAGAGGATGACAGGTGGGAGAAAAGAGGATGACAGAGTGGACAACAGAGGATGACAGGTGGGAGAACAGAGGATGACAGAGTGGAGAAAAGAGGATGACAGAGTGGACAACAGAGGATGACAGAGTGGAGAACAGAGAATGACAGAGTAGAGAACAGAGAATGACAGAGTGGACAACAGAGGATGACAGAGTGGAGAAAAGAGGATGACAGAGTGTACAACAGAGAATGACAGAGTGGACAACAGAGGATGACAGAGTGGAGAACAGAGGATGACAGAGTGGAGAACAGAGGATGACAGGTGGGAGAAAAGAGGATGACAGAGTGGACAACAGAGGATGACAGGTGGGAGAACAGAGGATGACAGAGTGGAGAAAAGAGGATGACAGAGTGGACAACAGAGGATGACAGAGTGGAGAACAGAGAATGACAGAGTAGAGAACAGAGAATGACAGAGTGGACAACAGAGGATGACAGAGTGGAGAAAAGAGGATGACAGAGTGTACAACAGAGAATGACAGAGTGGACAACAGAGGATGACAGAGTGGACAACAGAGGATGACAGAGTGGACAACAGAGGATGACAGAGTGGACAACAGAGGATGACAGGGGGGAGAACAGAGGATGACAGAGTGGAGAAAAGAGGATGACAGAGTGGAGAACAGAGAATGACAGAGTAGAGAACAGAGAATGACAGAGTGGACAACAGAGGATGACAGGTGGGAGAACATAGAATGACAGAGTAGAGCACAGAGAATGACAGAGTGGACAACAGAGGATGACAGAGTGGACAACAGAGGATGACAGGTGGGAGAACAGAGGATGACAGAGTGGAGAAAAGAGGATGACAGAGTGGACAACAGAGGATGACAGAGTGGAGAACAGAGAATGACAGAGTAGAGAACAGAGAATGACAGAGTGGACAACAGAGGATGACAGGTGGGAGAACATAGAATGACAGAGTAGAGTACAGAGGATGACAGAGTGGACAACAGAGGATGACAGAGTGGACAACAGAGGATGACAGGTGGGAGAACAGAGGATGACAGAGTGGAGAAAAGAGGATGACAGAGTGGACAACAGAGGATGACAGAGTGGAGAACAGAGAATGACAGAGTAGAGAACAGAGAATGACAGAGTGGACAACAGAGGATGACAGGTGGGAGAACATAGAATGACAGAGTAGAGCACAGAGGATGACAGAGTGGAGAACAGAGGATGACAGAGGGGACAACAGAGGATGACAGGTGGGAGAACATAGAATGACAGAGTAGAGTACAGAGAATGACAGAGTGGACAACAGAGGATGACAGAGTGGACAACAGAGGATGACAGGGGGGAGAACATAGAATGACAGTGTAGAGCACAGAGGATGACAGAGTGGAGAAAAGAGGATGACAGAGTGGAGAACAGAGGATGACAGGTGGGAGAACATAGAATGACAGAGTAGAGCACAGAGAATGACAGAGTGGACAACAGAGGATGACAGGTGGGAGAACATAGAATGACAGAGTAGAGCACAGAGAATGACAGAGTGGACAACAGAGGATGACAGAGTGGACAACAGAGGATGACAGGTGGGAGAACAGAGGATGACAGAGTGGAGAAAAGAGGATGACAGAGTGGACAACAGAGGATGACAGGGGGGAGAACATAGAATGACAGAGTAGAGCACAGAGGATGACAGAGTGGAGAAAAGAGGATGACAGAGTGGACAACAGAGGATGACAGGTGGGAGAACATAGAATGACAGAGTAGAGCACAGAGAATGACAGAGTGGACAACAGAGGATGACAGGTGGGATAACAGAGAATAACAGAGTAGAGAACAGAGAATGACAGAGTGGAGAGCAGAGGATGACAGAGTGGACAACAGAGGATGACAGGTGGGAGAACAGAGGATGACAGAGGGGACAACAGAGGATGACAGAGTGGAGAACAGAGAATGACAGAGTGGACAACAGAGGATGACAGGTGGTAGAACAGAGGATGACAGGTGGTAGAACAGAGGATGACAGAGGGGACAACAGAGGATGACAAGAGTGGAGAACAGAGGATGACAGAGTGGAGAACAGAGAATGACAGAGTAGAGAACAGAGAATGACAGAGAGGAGAACAGAGCATGACAGAGTGGAGAACAGAGAATGACAGAGTAGAGAACAGAGGATGACAGAGTGGAGAGCAGAGGATGACAGAGTGGACAACAGAGGATGACAGGTGGGAGAACAGAGGATGACAGTGGAGAACAAAGGATGACAGGTGGGAGAACATAGAAGATGACAGAGTGGAGAACAGAGGATGACAGAGTGGAGAACAGAGAATGACAGAGTAGAGAACAGAGGATGACAGAGTGGAGAGCAGAGGATGACAGAGTGGACAACAGAGGATGACAGAGTGGACAACAGAGGATGACAGGTGGGAGAACAGAGGATGACAGAGGGGACAACAGAGGATGACAAGAGTGGAGAACAGAGGATGACAGAGTGGAGAACAGAGAATGACAGAGTAGAGAACAGAGAATGACAGAGAGGAGAACAGAGCATGACAGAGTGGAGAACAGAGAATGACAGAGTAGAGAACAGAGGATGACAGAGTGGAGAGCAGAGGATGACAGAGTGGACAACAGAGGATGACAGGTGGGAGAACAGAGGATGACAGAGTGGAGAACAGAGGATGACAGTGGAGAACAAAGGATGACAGTGGAGAACAAAGGATGACAGGTGGGAGAACATAGAAGATGACAGAGTGGAGAACAGAGGATGACAGAGTGGAGAACAGAGAATGACAGAGTAGAGAACAGAGGATGACAGAGTGGAGAGCAGAGGATGACAGGTGGGAGAACATAGAATGACAGAGTAGCGCACAGAGGATGACAGAGTGGACAACAGAGGATGACAGAGTGGACAACAGAGGATGACAGGTGGGAGAACAGAGGATGACAGAGTGGAGAAAAGAGGATGACAGAGTGGACAACAGAGGATGACAGAGTGGAGAACAGAGAATGACAGAGTAGAGAACAGAGAATGACAGAGTGGACAACAGAGGATGACAGGTGGGAGAACATAGAATGACAGAGTAGAGCACAGAGGATGACAGAGTGGAGAACAGAGGATGACAGAGGGGACAACAGAGGATGACAGGTGGGAGAACATAGAATGACAGAGTAGAGTACAGAGAATGACAGAGTGGACAACAGAGGATGACAGAGTGGACAACAGAGGATGACAGGGGGGAGAACATAGAATGACAGTGTAGAGCACAGAGGATGACAGAGTGGAGAAAAGAGGATGACAGAGTGGAGAACAGAGGATGACAGGTGGGAGAACATAGAATGACAGAGTAGAGCACAGAGAATGACAGAGTGGACAACAGAGGATGACAGGTGGGAGAACATAGAATGACAGAGTAGAGCACAGAGAATGACAGAGTGGACAACAGAGGATGACAGAGTGGACAACAGAGGATGACAGGTGGGAGAACAGAGGATGACAGAGTGGAGAAAAGAGGATGACAGAGTGGACAACAGAGGATGACAGGGGGGAGAACATAGAATGACAGAGTAGAGCACAGAGGATGACAGAGTGGAGAAAAGAGGATGACAGAGTGGACAACAGAGGATGACAGGTGGGAGAACATAGAATGACAGAGTAGAGCACAGAGAATGACAGAGTGGACAACAGAGGATGACAGGTGGGATAACAGAGAATAACAGAGTAGAGAACAGAGAATGACAGAGTGGAGAGCAGAGGATGACAGAGTGGAGAACAGAGGATGACAGAGGGGACAACAGAGGATGACAGAGTGGAGAACAGAGAATGACAGAGTGGACAACAGAGGATGACAGGTGGTAGAACAGAGGATGACAGGTGGTAGAACAGAGGATGACAGAGGGGACAACAGAGGATGACAAGAGTGGAGAACAGAGGATGACAGAGTGGAGAACAGAGAATGACAGAGTAGAGAACAGAGAATGACAGATAGGAGAACAGAGCATGACAGAGTGGAGAACAGAGAATGACAGAGTAGAGAACAGAGGATGACAGAGTGGAGAGCAGAGGATGACAGAGTGGACAACAGAGGATGACAGGTGGGAGAACAGAGGATGACAGAGTGGAGAACAGAGGATGACAGTGGAGAACAAAGGATGACAGGTGGGAGAACATAGAAGATGACATAGTGGAGAACAGAGGATGACAGAGTGGAGAACAGAGAATGACAGAGTAGAGAACAGAGGATGACAGAGTGGAGAGCAGAGGATGACAGAGTGGACAACAGAGGATAACAGGTGGGAGAACAGAGGATGACAGGTGGTAGAACAGAGGATGACAGAGGGGACAACAGAGGATGACAAGAGTGGAGAACAGAGGATGACAGAGTGGAGAACAGAGAATGACAGAGTAGAGAACAGAGAATGACAGAGAGGAGAACAGAGCATGACAGAGTGGAGAACAGAGAATGACAGTGGAGAACAAAGGATGACAGGTGGGAGAACATAGAAGATGACAGAGTGGAGAACAGAGGATGACAGAGTGGAGAACAGAGAATGACAGAGTAGAGAACAGAGGATGACAGAGTGGAGAGCAGAGGATGACAGAGTGGACAACAGAGGATGACAGGTGGGAGAACAGAGGATGACAGAGTGGAGAACAGAGGATGACAGTAGAGAACAAAGGATGACAGGTGGGAGAACATAGAAGATGACAGAGTGGAGAACAGAGGATGACAGAGTGGAGAACAGAGAATGACAGAGTAGAGAACAGAGAATGACAGAGAGGAGAACAGAGCATGACAGAGTGGAGACCAGAGAATGACAGAGTAGAGAACAGAGGATGACAGAGTGGAGAGCAGAGGATGACAGAGTGGACAACAGAGGATGACAGGTGGGAGAACAGAGGATGACAGAGTGGAGAACAGAGGATGACAGAGTGGACAACAGAGGATGACAGAGGGGACAACAGAGGATGACAAGAGTGGAGAACAGAGGATGCCAGAGTGGAGAACAGAGAATGACAGAGTAGAGAACAGAGAATGACAGAGAGGAGAACAGAGCATGACAGAGTGGAGAGCAGAGGATGACAGAGTGGACAACAGAGGATGACAGGTGGGAGAACAGAAGATGACAGAGTGGTAGAACAGAGGATGACAGAGGGGACAACAGAGGATGACAAGAGTGGAGAACAGAGGATGACAGAGTGGAGAACAGAGAATGACAGAGTAGAGAACAGAGAATGACAGAGAGGAGAACAGAGCATGACAGAGTGGAGAACAGAGAATGACAGAGTAGAGAACAGAGGATGACAGAGTGGAGAGCAGAGGATGACAGAGTGGACAACAGAGGATGACAGGTGGGAGAACAGAGGATGACAGAGTGGAGAACAGAGGATGACAGTGGAGAACAAAGGATGACAGGTGGGAGAACATAGAGGATGACAGAGTGGAGAGCAGAGGATGACAGAGTGGACAACAGAGGATAACAGGTGGGAGAACAGAGGATGACAGGTGGTAGAACAGAGGATGACAGAGGGGACAACAGAGGATGACAAGAGTGGAGAACAGAGGATGACAGAGTGGAGAACAGAGAATGACAGAGTAGAGAACAGAGAATGACAGAGAGGAGAACAGAGCATGACAGAGTGGAGAACAGAGAATGACAGTGGAGAACAAAGGATGACAGGTGGGAGAACATAGAAGATGACAGAGTGGAGAACAGAGGATGACAGAGTGGAGAACAGAGAATGACAGAGTAGAGAACAGAGGATGACAGAGTGGAGAGCAGAGGATGACAGAGTGGACAACAGAGGATGACAGGTGGGAGAACAGAGGATGACAGAGTGGAGAACAGAGGATGACAGTAGAGAACAAAGGATGACAGGTGGGAGAACATAGAAGATGACAGAGTGGAGAACAGAGGATGACAGAGTGGAGAACAGAGAATGACAGAGTAGAGAACAGAGAATGACAGAGAGGAGAACAGAGCATGACAGAGTGGAGACCAGAGAATGACAGAGTAGAGAACAGAGGATGACAGAGTGGAGAGCAGAGGATGACAGAGTGGACAACAGAGGATGACAGGTGGGAGAACAGAGGATGACAGAGTGGAGAACAGAGGATGACAGAGTGGACAACAGAGGATGACAGAGGGGACAACAGAGGATGACAAGAGTGGAGAACAGAGGATGCCAGAGTGGAGAACAGAGAATGACAGAGTAGAGAACAGAGAATGACAGAGAGGAGAACAGAGCATGACAGAGTGGAGAGCAGAGGATGACAGAGTGGACAACAGAGGATGACAGGTGGGAGAACAGAAGATGACAGAGTGGTAGAACAGAGGATGACAGAGGGGACAACAGAGGATGACAAGAGTGGAGAACAGAGGATGACAGAGTGGAGAACAGAGAATGACAGAGTAGAGAACAGAGAATGACAGAGAGGAGAACAGAGCATGACAGAGTGGAGAACAGAGAATGACAGAGTAGAGAACAGAGGATGACAGAGTGGAGAGCAGAGGATGACAGAGTGGACAACAGAGGATGACAGGTGGGAGAACAGAGGATGACAGGTGGTAGAACAGAGGATGACAGAGGGGACAACAGAGGATGACAAGAGTGGAGAACAGAGGATGACAGAGTGGAGAACAGAGAATGACAGAGTAGAGAACAGAGAATGACAGAGAGGAGAACAGAGCATGACAGAGAGGAGAACAGAGCATGACAGAGAGGAGAACAGAGCATGACAGAGTGGAGAACAGAGGATGACAGAGTGGAGAGCAGAGGATGACAGAGTGGACAACAGAGGATGACAGGTGGGAGAACAGAGGATGACAGAGTGGAGAACAGAGGATGACAGTGGAGAACAAAGGATGACAGGTGGGAGAACATAGAAGATGACAGAGTGGAGAACAGAGGATGACAGAGTGGAGAACAGAGAATGACAGAGTAGAGAACAGAGGATGACAGAGTGGAGAGCAGAGGATGACAGAGTGGACAACAGAGGATGACAGGTGGGATAACAGAGAATAACAGAGTAGAGAACAGAGAATGACAGAGTGGAGAGCAGAGGATGACAGAGTGGAGAACAGAGGATGACAGAGGGGACAACAGAGGATGACAGAGTGGAGAACAGAGGAATGACAGAGTGGACAACAGAGGATGACAGGTGGTAGAACAGAGGATGACAGGTGGTAGAACAGAGGATGACAGAGGGGACAACAGAGGATGACAAGAGTGGAGAACAGAGGATGACAGAGTGGAGAACAGAGAATGACAGAGTAGAGAACAGAGAATGACAGATAGGAGAACAGAGCATGACAGAGTGGAGAACAGAGAATGACAGAGTAGAGAACAGAGGATGACAGAGTGGAGAGCAGAGGATGACAGAGTGGACAACAGAGGATGACAGGTGGGAGAACAGAGGATGACAGAGTGGAGAACAGAGGATGACAGTGGAGAACAAAGGATGACAGGTGGGAGAACATAGAAGATGACAGAGTGGAGAACAGAGGATGACAGAGTGGAGAACAGAGAATGACAGAGTAGAGAACAGAGGATGACAGAGTGGAGAGCAGAGGATGACAGAGTGGACAACAGAGGATAACAGGTGGGAGAACAGAGGATGACAGGTGGTAGAACAGAGGATGACAGAGGGGACAACAGAGGATGACAAGAGTGGAGAACAGAGGATGACAGAGTGGAGAACAGAGAATGACAGAGTAGAGAACAGAGAATGACAGAGAGGAGAACAGAGCATGACAGAGTGGAGAACAGAGAATGACAGTGGAGAACAAAGGATGACAGGTGGGAGAACATAGAAGATGACAGAGTGGAGAACAGAGGATGACAGAGTGGAGAACAGAGAATGACAGAGTAGAGAACAGAGGATGACAGAGTGGAGAGCAGAGGATGACAGAGTGGACAACAGAGGATGACAGGTGGGAGAACAGAGGATGACAGAGTGGAGAACAGAGGATGACAGTAGAGAACAAAGGATGACAGGTGGGAGAACATAGAAGATGACAGAGTGGAGAACAGAGGATGACAGAGTGGAGAACAGAGAATGACAGAGTAGAGAACAGAGAATGACAGAGAGGAGAACAGAGCATGACAGAGTGGAGACCAGAGAATGACAGAGTAGAGAACAGAGGATGACAGAGTGGAGAGCAGAGGATGACAGAGTGGACAACAGAGGATGACAGGTGGGAGAACAGAGGATGACAGAGTGGAGAACAGAGGATGACAGAGTGGACAACAGAGGATGACAGAGGGGACAACAGAGGATGACAAGAGTGGAGAACAGAGGATGCCAGAGTGGAGAACAGAGAATGACAGAGTAGAGAACAGAGAATGACAGAGAGGAGAACAGAGCATGACAGAGTGGAGAGCAGAGGATGACAGAGTGGACAACAGAGGATGACAGGTGGGAGAACAGAAGATGACAGAGTGGTAGAACAGAGGATGACAGAGGGGACAACAGAGGATGACAAGAGTGGAGAACAGAGGATGACAGAGTGGAGAACAGAGAATGACAGAGTAGAGAACAGAGAATGACAGAGAGGAGAACAGAGCATGACAGAGTGGAGAACAGAGAATGACAGAGTAGAGAACAGAGGATGACAGAGTGGAGAGCAGAGGATGACAGAGTGGACAACAGAGGATGACAGGTGGGAGAACAGAGGATGACAGGTGGTAGAACAGAGGATGACAGAGGGGACAACAGAGGATGACAAGAGTGGAGAACAGAGGATGACAGAGTGGAGAACAGAGAATGACAGAGTAGAGAACAGAGAATGACAGAGAGGAGAACAGAGCATGACAGAGAGGAGAACAGAGCATGACAGAGTGGAGAACAGAGGATGACAGAGTGGAGAGCAGAGGATGACAGAGTGGAGAGCAGAGGATGACAGAGTGGACAACAGAGGATGACAGGTGGGAGAACAGAGGATGACAGGTGGGAGAACAGAGGATGACAGAGTGGAGAACAGAGGATGACAGTGGAGAACAAAGGATGACAGGTGGGAGAACATAGAAGATGACAGAGTGGAGAACAGAGGATGACAGAGTGGAGAACAGAGAATGACAGAGTAGAGAACAGAGGATGACAGAGTGGAGAGCAGAGGATGACAGAGTGGACAACAGAGGATGACAGGTGGGAGAACAGAGGATGTCAGAGTGGACAACAGAGGATGACAGTGGAGAACAAAGGATGACAGGTGGGAGAACATAGAAGATGACAGAGTGGAGAACAGAGGATGACAGAGTGGAGAACAGAGAATGACAGAGTAGAGAACAGAGAATGACAGAGAGGAGAACAGAGCATGACAGAGTGGAGACCAGAGAATGACAGAGTAGAGAACAGAGGATGACAGAGTGGAGAGCAGAGGATGACAGAGTGGACAACAGAGGATGACAGGTGGGAGAACAGAGGATGACAGAGTGGAGAACAGAGGATGACAGAGTGGACAACAGAGGATGACAGAGGGGACAACAGAGGATGACAAGAGTGGAGAACAGAGGATGCCAGAGTGGAGAACAGAGAATGACAGAGTAGAGAACAGAGAATGACAGAGAGGAGAACAGAGCATGACAGAGTGGAGAACAGAGAATGACAGTGGAGAACAAAGGATGACAGGTGGGAGAACAGAAGATGACAGAGTGGAGAACAGAGGATGACAGAGTGGACAACAGAGAATGGCCTAGGATGTTAGATTGGCTCACACTGTTTGAAATATCCATTTAGTATGCAATTATCATTGAATATATTTTGAATTCCAAACTACATCGTATATCTGAGGGTATGTTGAATTCCAAACTACATCGTATATCTGAGGGTATGTTGAATTCCAAACTACATCGTATATCTGAGGGTATGTTGAATTCCAAACTACATTGTATATCTGAGGTTATTCTTTATGATGACAAAATGATGCAGTTGAACAAATGATAAAGCCGGTCTACAATCATATAAATACAAGCACATTTTATAATTTATATATAGTACACTTTTTTCTCACCGGGTAACCCAATCTATCCTAACCGAGTTGTGATCAATTGTTATGATGGTAGCCCATTATCTGTTTATTTCCAGGTGGATCATGGTCATATGATATCTAGACTAGATGCTCACACACACTTAACTTTGGGCCAATTTGAGTCAGATGTGACACATAGAGTCACCACGCCGCCATGTTCTGTATTCAACTGAACTAATCGTCAATCCAAAGAGTCTAATCTTCATTTTGTTCTGGTAAGTCAGTTGTACTTCTGATTCTCATACTTAATATATGCTGTCCATTTTGTTTTCCAATGTTGACCTGGCTAGGTTCTAGGTAACGCTGAGGCTTCAAATGAACCTTCTGCTGCAAAGGTTTAACAGTAGACTAGCATCAGGTTACTGTAGGATTTGCAGGTTATGTCCATTCCTGATCAATTTAGCTAACTTAATTTGTTCGAGTTTTAATGACAAGTAGTAATAAGATGATGGCTTTAATGTCTTTCGTTGACTCTCTGGCAAGATGAAAACGACTACATCAACCATGATCCTTTGCTAGGTACAGCCACTTTCACCATTATCCTTATCCATTTTGCTCCGTTCAGCAATATGACGTGCTTCTAATTCAAATACTTCCGGCTTTAATCGCTAACGGGATTTTTCCATAGAAATACGTGGATGACATCAGCGCTATCACTATCTACTGGTTTCAATGTCTATGGTAATTTCAGATCACCATTAATTGGATATTTGAATGATATAAATAAAAATGATGTATAGCTGACAAGTATGAGTGGTTTAGGTTATTTTGCCTACCTTTGTGGGCTCTGCCTGTCAGGCAGCAGAAGGGAGCAAAGTACCAATGTACCGTCAGCTGATAATGCTTACTTTGTGAGCCACCGGTAGAAACTTTGTAAAGTTGGCTAAACATATTGGTAAGTAGACTTAATGTACTTTTTTCTCCAACCAATGTAGGCTTACCTAGCGAAGTTAGCTAACATTATCCCCTGTTCAACATTGTTTTTAACCGTGTTTAATTACAGTTGATGCTGACAGACATGATAGGCTACATTGATTGATGGATCATGTCAGATTTGCTAGCTAGCTAAATATTGTTTCATTTGCTTGCCATCTACACTGAGTGTACAAAACATTAGGATCATCTTCCTAATATTGAGTTGAACCCCCACCTTTTGCCCTAAGAACAGCCTAAATTCGTCGGGGCATGGACTCTACAAGATGTCGAAAGCATTCCACAGGGATGTTGGCCCATGTGGACTCCAGTACTTCCCACAGCTGTGTCAAGTTGGGTGGATGTCCTTTGGGTGGTGGGCCATTCTTGATACACACAGTAAACTGTTGAACATGAAAAACCCAGCAACGTTGCAGTTCATGAAACAAAACGCCTGGCACCCACTACCATACCCTGTTCAAAGCCCTGTTCAATTCACCTTCTGAATGGCACACATACACAATTCATGTCTGAAATGTCTCAAGGCTTAATCCTTCTTTAACCCGTCTCCTCCCCTTCATCTACACTGATTGAAGTGGATTTAACAAGTGACATCAATAATAGATCACAGATTTCACCTGGATTCACCTGGTCAGTATATGTCATGGAAAGAGAAGGTGTTCATAATGTTTTGTACACTCAGTGTACAGTGTACGGTGTATCGTAAGACTAGAGGTGTTAACCTCGGTGTCCTGGCTAAATTCCCAATCCGGCCCACATACCATCATGGCCACCTAATCATCCCCAGCTTCCAATTGGCTCATTCATCCCATCTCCCCTGTTACTATTCCCCAGGTCGTTGTTGTAAATGAGAATGTGTTCTCAGTCAACTTACAGTACCTGGTGAAATACACGTTGTTTACATAGCTACATGCCAAAATGGATAGGCTACCCTCACATATCTGAAATTACATGATCAATTGAGGTTTACTGATTATGAAAAACATTCAGTGACTTGCTGGTATGACAGAGCTACAGTTGAAGTCGGAAGTTTACATACACTAAGTGGACTGTGCCTTTAAACAGCTTGGAAAATTCCAGAAAACAATGTAATGGCCTTAGAAGCTTCTGATGGGCTAATTGACATAATTTGAGTCAATTGGAGGTGTACCTGTGGTTGTATTTCAAGGTCTACCTTCAAACTCAGTGCCTCTTTTCTTGACATCATGGGAAAATCAAAACAAATCAGCCAAGACCTCAGAAAAAAATTAGTGGTCTGGTTCAAAGTCTGGTTCATCCTTGGGAGCAATTTACAAACACCTGAAGGTACCACGTTCATCTGTACAAACAATAGTACGCAAGTATAAACACCATGGGACCACGCAGCCTTCATACCGCTCAGGAAGACGACGCGTTCTGTCTCCTAGAGACGAATGCACTTTGGTGCGAAAAGTTTAAATTAATCCCAGAACAACAGCAAAATACCTTGTGAAGATGCTGGAGGAAACGGGTACAAAAGTATCTATATCCACATTAAAACGAGTCCTATACCAACATAACCTGAAAGGCCACTCAGCAAGGGAGAAGCCACTGCTCCAAAACCGCCATAAAAAAGCCGGACTACGGTTTGCAACTGCACAAAGATCGTACTTTTTGGAGAAATGTCCTCTGGTCTGATGAAACAAAAATATAACTGTTTGGCCATAATGACCATCATTATGTTTGGAGGAAAAAGGGGGAGGCTTGCAAGCCGAAGAACACCATCCCAACCGTAAAGCACGGGGGTGACTGCATCGTGTTGTGAGGATGCTTTGCTGCAGGAGGGACTGGTGCACTTCACAAAATAGATGGCATCATGAGGAAGTAAAATTATGTGGATATATTGAAGCAACATCTCAAGACATCAGTCAGGAAGTTAAAGCTTGCTCGCAAATGGGTCTTCCAAATGGACAATGACCCAAGCATACTTCCAAAGTTGTGGCAAAATGGCTTAAGGACAACAAAGTCAAGATATTGGAGTCGCCATCACAAAGCCCTGACCTCAATCCCATAGAAAATTTGTGGGCAGAACTGAAAAAGCATGTGCGAGCAAGGAGGCCTACAAACCTGACTCAGTTACACCAGCTCTGTCAGGAGGAATGCGCCAAAATTCACCCAATTTATTGTGGGAAGCTTGTGGAAGGCTACCCGAAATGTTTGACCCAAGTTAAACAACGCAAAGACAATGCTACCAAATACTAATTGAGTGTATGTAAACTTCTGACCCACTGGGAATGTGATGAAAGAAATAAAAGCTGAAATAAATAATTCTCTCTACTATTATTCTGACATTTCACATTCTTAAAATAAAGTGGAGATCCT
>NW_024061653.1:380000-420000 GCF_016432855.1 Salvelinus namaycush | reverse complement strand
CATTTGTCTATTTCTGTCCCAAATATTGAGTGATTGAACCTGAAACGGTGCTTCTCGAATAGCTGGAGGCAGCGAACAATGTACCAGGCCAGCTGTAATTTAAAACCTGGTAGCAATAGTTGTTGGACTACCATGTTGAACTATTGGTGAATTATATGAATTATTATATTATCTATTCTACTAACAATTCTACCAACAACGTCATGGGATTTTTAAAACCTCGTATAAAAATCTCTTAAAAACCTCTTATAAAAACCTCTTAAAAACCTCTTATAAAAACCGCTTAAAAACCTCTTAAAACCTCTTATAAAAACCTCTTATTAAAACCTCTTAAAAACCTCTTATAAAAACCTCTTATAAAACCTCTTATAAAACCTCTTATAAAACCTCTTAAAAACCTCTTATAAAAACATCTTAAAACCTCTTATAAAAATATCTTAAAAACCTCTTATAAAAACCTCTTAAAAACCTCTTATAAAAACCTCTTAAAACCTCTTATAAAAACCATTCCTTTCTTCTCCAGGTGACAAAGTATCCTACCAGACCTATAGATGGTTTAACACGAATACACAACAGCATAACATGCCATTGTCTGCCATGAGACTGATTGTATTTTGACATCCCCATTTGAGTGAAAATAACAAGTCTGTACTAGAATTGACCTAACAAGAGACATGCTGGGGCGTCTATCACTGGCCCAGCTTGACAGAGCAGTGATGACGCAGGGTATCAGGCTGACACACACACACACACACACACACACACACACACACACACACACACACACACACACACACACACACACACACACACACACACACACACACACACACACACACACACACACACACACACACACACACACACACTTGGCCTACGTGGTGTAAAAGCATGCATAGGAATAGAACAGGAGATCTAACCCAAGGACTTGTAGGCAGCACACAAGAATAGTTGTCTTCACATACAGTAGGTTCAGGTGATTACAAGGCTCTGATCCAGTGAGAATATAACAGACAGGAAAAGACCATGGATAATATGTTGTCATGACAGTTGATGTATATAATTTACCCAGTGTGGAGGTTGATGTATATAATTTACCCAGTGTGGAGGTTGATGTATATAATTTACCCAGTGTAGAGTGTGGAGGTTGATGTATATAATTTACACAGTGTGGAGGTTGATGCATATAATTTACCCAGTGTGGAGGTTGATGTATATAATTTACACAGTGTGGAGGTTGATGTATATAATTTACACAGTGTGGAGGTTGATGTATATAATTTACCCAGTGTGGAGGTTGATGTATAAAATTTACATAGTGTGGAGTGTGGAGGTTGATGTACAGTGGGCCACTCAAGGACATTCAGAGACTTGTCCCGAAGCTAGCATCGAGTCTTCTTGGGTATGACGCTATAAGCTTGGCACACCTGCATTTGGGGAGATTCTCCCAATCTTCTCTGCAGATCCTCTCAAGTTCTGTCAGGTTGGATTAGGAGCGTTGCTGTACAGCTATTTTCAAGTCTCTCCAGGTTTTCATCAAGGATATCTCTGTTCTTTTCTCCATTCATATTTCCCTCGATCCTGACTAGTCTCCCAGTCCTTGCCGCTAAAAAACATCTTCACAGCATGATGCTGCCACCACCATGCTTCACCGTAGGGATGGTGCCAGGTTTCCTCCAGACGTGACGCTTGGCATTCAGGCCAAAGAGTTCAATCTTGGTTTCATCAGACCAGAGAATCTTGTTTGTCATGGTCTGAGAGTGCTTTACGTGCCTTTTGGCAAACTCCAAGCGGGCTGTCATGTGCCTTTTACTGAGGACTGGCTTCCGTTTGGCCACTTTAACATAAAGGCCTGATTGTTGGTAGTTGCAGAGATGGTTGTCCTTCTTGAAGGTTCTCCCATCTCCATAGAGAAAATCTGGAGCTCTGTCAGAGTGACCATCGGGTTCTTGTTCACCTCCCTGACCAAAGCCCTTCTCCCCCAACTGCTCAGTTTGGCTGGGCGGCCAGGTCTGGGAAGAGTCTTGTGGTTCCAAACCTTTTCCATTTAAGAATGATGGAGGTCACTGTGTTCTTGGGGACCTTCAATGCTGCAGAATTGTTTTGGTACCCTTCCCCAGATCTGTGCCTCGACACAGTCCTGTCTCGGAGCTCTATGGACAATTCCTTCGACTTCATGGCCTGGTTTTTGCTCTGACAACTTATATAGACAGGTGTGTGCCTTTCCAAATCATGTCCAATCAATTGAATTTACCACAGGTGGACTCCAATCAAGTTGTAGAAGCATCTCAAAGATGATCAATGGAAACAGGATGCACCTAAGCTCAATTTCTGGTCTCATAGCAAAGGGCCTGAATACTTACATAAATAAGGTTTTTCTGTTTTATTTGTAATATGTTTGCAAACATTTAAAAAAAAATCTGTTTTTGCTTTGTCATTTTGGGGTATTGTGTGTTGATTGATGAGGAAAACAACTATTTATTCCACTTTAGAATAAGTATGTAACATAACAAAAAGTGGGAAAAGTCAAGGGGTCTGAATACTTTCCGAATGCACTGTATATAATTTACACAGCATAAAGAATAGCATGTGATATTTAATAACCTCATGTAAAATGTTATGACGTGGTTCACATACTGAATGTGTCATTGTCAATGCTGACGGTTGTTTAAGTGGCCTTGAAAAAAACGTCTGCTAAATGACTATCATATATTATTGTGATCTGGTTGTAATGCTGTCTCGTTGAACTGACAGGGGATGACTTGAACGTGAATGGAGGGCATTGATTATGGGGTCTATGTGTAACTAGCTATATATACTGAACAGACACTAGTCTAATATGAATCGTGCAGTATATGGAAGGCATGTGTCAGCTAACCTCTTCTAGAATGGCCTGACATGGGCATAATACTGTCTCATTAAGAGGGAAGGACTTGAACCTAAAGGAGTCATCCATTTTGAATGGATGTCTAAGTTCGATTAGATACGTACATGTTGAACATAAGTCCGATGTGAACCCTATAAGCTATGAATAGCTTCACTTCTCAGTCTGGAAACCTTCATCTGGGTGGCAGTTCATCTGTCCACAATGACATGACAAGATATGATTTCCATGTCATTAGATGTGAACCCTATGAAATGGAATGGTATTTTCTATTTTACTAAGCAAGTCTGTTAAGAACAAATTCTTATTTACAATGACAGCCTAGGAACAGTGGGTTAACTGCCTTCTTCAGGGGAAGAATGACAGATTTTTACCTTGTCAGGATACGATCTAGCAACCTTTCAGTTACTGGTCCAACGCTCTAACCGCTAGGCTACCTGCCGCCCCTATGACATGGTATGGAACAGTATGAAACGGTATGGAAAGGTATGGAATGGTATGGAATGGTATGAAATGGTATGGAATGGTATGAAACAGTATGAAATGGTATGGACATTCTTGGGGAGGTGCTGTACTGTCTGATGTATTTAAAGCAATGTTCTGTGTGATCATCAAAGCCAGCCCAGATGGCCTCCTTGACCATTCAACCACTCATGCAGTTGGAACTGAAGCACCTCTCTGTCTCTCTGTCAGTCTAGACGTGATCAGTGGAGTCTAGAGTCTCCTCCCCACTCCTCCCCATCTCCCTCCTTCTCTCCATCCAGACTGACAGACTCCGGCTCCTTCTCTCCATCCAGATTGACAGACTACGGGACAGACCAGGAGACCCAGGAGATTGTATGTGTCCCAAATGGCACCCTATTCCCTATATAGTGCATTACTTTTGAGCAGGGACTTATGGACTTTGGTCAAATGTAGTGCACTATAAAAAGAAAAGGGTGCCATTTGGTACGCGGCCCAGAAGATGTTATCACAGGGGACTGCTCAGCCCTCAGCCCTCAGACAAAGAGAGATGAGAACCAGCCGAGCGGGCCGCTGTCTTCAGCCAACCTCAACCGAACTGGCAGTTTGATCCGTGTAATTGCTCCTTAGGCGAAGGCCGCCTTCCTGTGTGTGTGTGTGCCAAATAGCACCCTATTCCCCATTTAGTGCACTACTTTTGACCAGAGCCCTATGGGTGGCTCTGATCCCTAGTAAAAAGTATAGCACTATAGGAGAAAGGAGACAGAGGGAGAGAGAGAGAGGAGAGAGAGATGAAGAGAGACTGAAAGGTACTGCAGCCAACGTGAGTAAAACATTTAAACGTGTTAACCCTCGCAATGCTGCCGGCCCAGACGGCATTCCTAGCCCCGTCCTCAGAACATGCGCAGACCAGCTGGCTGGTGTGTTAACGGACATATTCAATCAATCCCTATCCCAGTCTGCTGTTCCCACATGCTTCAAGAGGGCCACCATTGTTCTTGTTCCCAAGAAAGCTAAGGTAATTGAGCTAAATTACTATCGCCCCGTAGTACTCACTTCCGTCATCCTGAAGTGCTTTGAGAGACTAGTCAAGGACCATATCACCTTCACCCTACCTGACACCCTAGAACCACTCCAATTTGCTTATCGACCCAATAGGTCCACAGACGACGCAATCGCAACCACACTGCACACTGCCCTAACCCATCTGGACAAGAGGAATACCTAAGTAAGAATGCTGTTCATCGACTACAGCTCAGCATTTAACACCATAGTACCCTCCAAACTCGTCATTAAGCTCGAGACCCTGGGTCTCGACCCCGCCCTGTGCAACTGGGTCCTGGACTTCCTGACGGGCCGCCCCCAGATGGTAAGGGTAGGAAACAACATCTCCACCCCGCTGATCCTCAACACTGGGGCCCCACAAGAGTGCGTTCTTAGCCCTCTCCTGTACTCCCTGTTCACCCATGACTGCGTGGCCATGCACGCCTCCAACTCAATCATCAAGTTTGCAGATGACACTACAGTGGTAGGCTTGATTACCAACAACGACGAGACGGCCTACAGGGAAGAGGTGATGGCCCTCGGAGTGTGGTGTCAGGAAAATAACCTCACACTCAACGTCAACAAAACAAAGGAGATGATCGTGGACTTCAGGAAACAGCAGAGGGAGCAGCCTCTTATCCACATCAAGGGGACAGTAGTGGAGAAGGTGGAAAGTTTTAAATTCCTCGGCGTACACATCACGGACAAACTGAAATGGTCCACCCACACAGACAGCGTGGTGAAAAAGGCGCCGCAGCGTCTCTTCAACCTCAGGAGGCTGAAGAAATTCGGCTTGTCACCAAAAACAATCACAAACTTTTACAGATGCACAATCGAGAGCATCCTGTCGGGCTGTATCACCGCCTGGTACGGCAACTGCTCCGCCCACAACCGTAGGGCTCTCCAGAGGGTAGTGAGGTCTGCACAACGCATCACCGGGGGCAAACTACCTGCCCTCCAGGACACCTACACCACCCGATGTCACAGGAAGGCCATAAAGATCATCAAGGACAACAAAGAGCCACTGCCTGTTCACCCCGCTATCATCCAGAAGGCGAGGTCAGTACAGGTGCATCAAAGCTGGGACCGAAAGACAGAAAAACAGCTTCTATCTCAAGGCCATCAGACTGTTAACTTCTCTAGGCTAGCTGGGACGTTAGCGTCCCATCTGGCTAACATCCGGTGAAATAGCATAGCGCAAAGATTCTAAATACACCATTCGTAGTATTAAACGTTCTTGTAAATACATGTATCTAACATCATTTAAAAGCTTATCTACTTCTTAATCCAACAGTGGTGTCAGATTTCAATAATGCTTTTCGGCGAAAGCATACCTTACGATAATCTGACGACAGCGCGCCAGACACACAAGTATAACTAGCATTTTCCAACCAAACAGTAGCGTCACAAAAGTCAGAAATAGCAATAAAATTATCAATTACCTGTAAAAATCTTCTTCTTTTGGCAATACAAAAGGTCCAATCTTCACAATGAATGGTCATTTTGTTCGATATTTTTTTTTTTTATAGCATAACACGACACATTTTGTAAACGGCTTGTGTCATGAGTTTCGACTCCTTCAACTTTCGACGAAACAGTTGATGTAATTACTCACACTAGATGTACCTGTATCTAGTCAAGGTGGGTTTCATTGTAATCCTCTGTTTGTTAGTAACACAACCATACATGATGGTTATTTCTACGGGACATATTGACCGAAAATAACTGATTTGAACACACCAAACAAAGACCTCATTGAGCGCCTATGACATGACCAGTGCTTCTTTGATTGACTGTATTTTGGCCCAATGACCACTGATCGTCTTGAAATCTAGTTTGGTAGAGAGCCAATGAGCCGAGGTAAACAACAATATCTAATGGTTATATCTGGGAAGACCCGGTCTTGAACGAAAGTCACGCGTTACGCAGACATTCGCCATTGAAATTTCTACCCGAAGGAGCCACGTTGTTTGCGCTAACATTCGCCATTGAAATTTCTACCCGGAGGAGCCACGTTGTTTGCGCGTTAGCAGTATTGAGTCAAGATCATTTTCCTCTATATTATTGAAATAATTATGGTGAGTAAATCTGGAAAATCAAAGGCAAAGTCCAGCTATACAGATCTACATGCAATTATTGATGAGATTGCTAGAGAAAGTGACACAGATTTACAAGAAGATGTATCAGATTGTGTGTCAAGTTTGGACTCCCAATTTGAGGACATGTTTTTGTATGGAAAAGACGCAATTCTCGATTGGTAAGTAACTCTCATGCTGTTGTTTGAAAATAATACCAAAATGATTTTGTTTCACTACTCAATATATAATCTGTGTGTCTGTATATATGAGATATTTTACATTTATTTGATCTAAACATGGAATAGAACCACAGATCCCCAAAATGATTTTGTTTCACTACTCAATATATAATCTGTGTGTCTGTATATATGAGATATTTTACATTTATTTGATCTAAACATGGAATAGAACCACAGATCCCCAAAATGATTTTGTTTCACTACTCAATATATAATCTGTGTGTCTGTATATATGAGATATTTTACATTTATTTGATCTAAACATGGAATAGAACCACAGATCCCCAAAATGATTTTGTTTCACTACTCAATATATAATCTGTGTGTCTGTATATATGAGATATTTTACATTTATTTGATCTAAACATGGAATAGAACCACAGATCCCCAAAATGATTTTGTTTCACTACTCAATATATAATCTGTGTGTCTGTGTCTTTATTTCACAGTCCCTCCGATTCTGATTGGGAGCCCCCACTGCCAAGTTGCCCATCCCCCAGGGGAGCTTGTTCATTTAGCCGGACCCCTGCTGTCTCCGGCTCCACATCTACCCCCGCCCTGCCAGGTGTGACAAAGAAGCGGCGGTGGGGAAGAGATACACCTGCAATCAGAGAGGAGGAGGGTCGTTGGCACTCTGTGCTGGAGGAGGATGTGGCGCCTCCACCTCCATTATTCAGACCAAAGAGGCCATTAGGCCCAAAGCTGGATATGACATCTAAGTATAGCCCCATGCAGCTTTTCCAGCTGTTTTTCACCTCATCTGTTGTTGATTCCCTGGTGTTGAACACTAACAAGTATGGTGCTAAGAAGCAGGCAGGCAAGAAAGAGGGATGGAAGCCCATTTCCATGTCAGATCTTTTTTGTTTCCTGTCAATGGTCATTTACATGGGTATTGTGAAGTTGAAAACCCTGAAAGACTACTGGAAAACTGCTCCCCTCTATCAACTGCCTTTACAAGACATTTTTCTATCACTTCATTGACATTGCTGTGGTGAATTCCTTCATCCTCCAGAAGGAAATGGCTAAGAGCCGTGGACAGCCCCACATCTCACAGCTAGCCTTCCGAGAGCTGCTCATCCAGGAGCTTGCTTGCTACAGCAAGTCTACTGCAGCACCTTCTGGCCCCTCTACCTCTGCTGTTCACCTGCCCAGATTCATCTCTGCAGGCATGAATGTGCCTCAGGGAAAAAAGGGCACCGTGGGGAGACGTCGTTGTGCCCTTTGTCACAGGAAATGCCCTATCACCTGCACCACCTGTTCAGTAACCCTCTGCTTTACAGCAGAAAGAGACTGCTATTGGGCATGGCATCAGCAGAACAATATTATGTAGAGGACTGAGGGTCTTCACAATATTGTATATTATACTTTGAATGTGTGTAAATAGTTACCCTTATTTAATTTTTTTTCAAATTTTCAAATTTTTATATTATTATTATTATTTTTTGTTGGGGTGTGTGTTAGAATAGCATTTTAGTATTTTGTATATAGTCATTTAGTTCAAAATGTATCACTGTACCAATTTGGCCATTTGGGTACATTTGGGCAACTTGTGTGGGACACCTGGGTGACTACATGCTCAATGTCATGTAGCTCACTCGTTCCTGAAGATATCGTTTTGAAACTTTTTTCTAATACTGTTGCCATCTTATGTTCTGCATCAGAATTATCCCCAGCATCATATCTGAATGTTTGCCTGTTCTTGTTCAGTTGAAAGATGATGCAACAACAATAAAAACAAAAAACGTATGTTTATTTCCTTGTATTTTCTTCTACCAGATCTATTGTGTTATATTCTCCTACATTCAATTCACATTTCCACAAATTTCAGAGTGTTTCCTTTCAAATGATACCAAGAATATGCCTATCCTTGCCTCTGGGGCTGAGCTACAGACAGTTAGATTTGGGTATGTCTTCAGGCGGAAATTGAGAGAAGGGGGGGGGTATCCCAAAGAAGTTTTTAAACAGCTATCACTAACATTGAGTGACTAGTGCCAACATACTGACTCAAATCTCTAGCCACTTTAATAATAAAAAATTGGATGTAATTAATGTATCACTAGCCACTTTAAACAATGCCACTTTATATAATGTTTACATCCCCTACATTACTCATCACATATGTATATACTGTACTCTATACCATCTACTGCATCTTGCCTATGCCATTCGGCCATCGCTCATCCATATATTTTTATGTACATATTCTTATTCATTCCTTTACACTTGTGTGTACAAGGTAGTTGTTGTGAAATTGTTAGATTACTTGTTAGATATTACTGCATGGTCAGAACTACATTTACATTTAAGTCATTTAACTAGAAGCACAAGCATTTCGTTACACTCTCATTAACATCTGCTAACCATGTGTATGTGACAAATAACATTTTATTTGATTGAGAGAGAGAGAGAGAGAGAGAGATGGTAAAGAAGAAAAATACCTTATTAACATTGTATGTACAGTCCCAATCCCTAAACCAGAATTGATGGTGTCGCTTTGTTCTTTCCTCTCTCAACATGTACTCTTTCTTCCAGTCTAAAACCCGAGCAAGCTGCTCAAGGGCATCACCACTGACTTTGAATGTATGTTTTCTGTACACGTGTTTGTCCACTATTTGACATAAATAAAAGCATTGGGATCGATTACGATCCATTTACGTCCTGTCAAGGGTTTACTATGTACTTCTGTGCTTAATTCACCATGGTAAGTGTATATCTCCAAAGTATTCATCTTTATTATAGAGTAGCGGATGCTCTGGAATCTGAATCACCATGTTCTCAAGGTCACAGGAGAAAACAATTTCCCATCCAAAACACATTAATAAATCAAAACACATGCCCCTCATTTCAGAATGATGTTACTGGAATACAAAACAGGACATCCATTTAGACTCAATTTTCTATGTTCTCTAATGTAAAGAAATGTACAAATCTGGATAAATATTCCATAACGTACCGCAGATTGACTTAATGTTCAGTCAGAGGAGCAGAATGCTGAAAGATGAAAATACATGTAAACAAACAGAGGAATACTGAGAAATGACAATACATGTAAACAAACAGAGGAATACTGAGAGATGACAATACATGTAAAAGAACCAACAAACAATCAAACAGAGGAATACTCATATACAGTTGAAGCCGGAAGTTTACATACACTTAGGTTGGAGTCATTAAAACTTGTTTTTCAACCACTCCACAAATTTCTTGTTAACAAACTATAGTTTTGGCAAGTCGGTTAGGACATCTACTTTGTGCATGACACAAGTAATTTTCCAAAAATTGTTTACAGACAGATTGTTTCACTTATAATTCACTGTATCACAATTTCAGTGGGTCAGAAGTTTACATACACTAAGTTGACTGTGCCTTTAAACAGCTTGGAAAATTCCAGAAAATGATGTCATGGCTTTAGAAGCTTCTGATAGGCTAATTGACATCATTTGAGTCAATTGGAGGTGTACCTGTGTATGTATTTCAAGGCCTACCTTCAAACTCAGTGCCTCTTTGCTTGACATCATGTGAAAATCAAAAGAAATCAGCCAAAACCTCAGAAAAAAATGGTAGGCCTACAGAAGTCTGGTTCATCCTTGGGAGCAATTTCCAAATACCTGAAGGTACCACGTTCATCTGTACAAACAATTGTACACAAGTTTATACACCATGGGACCACGCAGCCTTCATACCGCTCAGGAAGGAGACGCGTTCTGTCTCCTAGAGATGAACGTACTTTGGTGCGAAAAGTGCAAATCGATCCCAGAACAACAGCAAAAGAGCTTGTGAAGATGCTGGAGGAAACAGGTACAAAAGTATCTATATCCACAGTAAACCAAGTCCTATATCAACATGACCTGAAAGGCCACTCAGCAAGGAAGAAGCCACTGCTCCAAAACCACCATAAAAAAGCCAGACTGCGGTTTGCACTTGCACATGAGGACAAAGATCGTACTTTTTGGAGAAATGTCCTCCGGTCTGATGAAACAAAAATAGAACTGTTTGGCCATAATGACCATCATTATGTTTGGAGGAAAAAGGGGGAGGCTTGCAAGCCGAAGAAAACCATCCCAACCGTAAAGCACGGGGGTGACTGCATCGTGTTGTGAGGGTGCTTTGCTGCAGGAGGGACTGGTGCACTTCACAAAATAGATGGCATCATGAGGAAGTAAAATTATGTGGATATATTGAAGCAACATCTCAAGACATCAGTCAGGAAGTTAAAGCTTGCTCACAAATGGGTCTTCCAAATGGACAATGACCCAAGCATACTTCCAAAGTTGTGGCAAAATGGCTTAAGGACAACAAAGTCAAGATATTGGAGTGGCCATCACAAAGCCCTGACCTCAATCCCATAGAAAATTTGTGGGCAGAACTGAAAAAGCATGTGCGAGCAAGGAGGCCTACAAACCTGACTCAGTTACACCAGCTCTGTCAGGAGGAATGGACCAAAATTCACCCAACTTATTGTGGGAAGCTTGTGGAAGGCTACCTGAAACTTTTGACCTAAGTTAAACAATTTAAAGGCAATGCTACCAAATACTAATTGAGTGTATTTAAACTTCTGACCCACTGGGAATATGAGGAAAGAAATAAAAGCTGAAATAAATCATTATCTCTACTATTATTTTACATTTCACATTCTTAAAATAAAGTGGTGATCCTAAATGACCTAAGACAGGTAGTTTTTACTAGGATGAAATGTCAGGAATTGTGAAAAATGTAGTTTAAATGTATTTGGCTAAGGTGTATGTACATTTCTGATTTCAACTGTATATACACCACAGTTCAAAAGTTTGGGGTCACTTAGACATTTCCTTGTTTTTGAAAGAAAAGCACATTTTTTGTCCTTTAAAATAACATCAAATTGATCAGAAATACAGTGTAGATGTTGTTATTGTTGTAAATGACTATTGTAGCTGGACAGGTCTGATTTTTTAATGGAATATCTACATAGGCGTACAGAGGCCCATTATCAGCAACCATCACTCCTGTGTTTCAATGGCACGTTGTGTTAGGTAATTCAAGTTGATCATTTTAAAAGGGTAATTGATCATTAGAAAAAAAAATGTAAATGATCAACTTGGATTAGCTAACACAACGTGCCATTGGAACACAGGAGTGATGGTTGCTGATAATGGGCCTCTGTACACCTATGTAGATATTCCTTTTACAATTATGTTAGCACAGCTGAAAACTGTTGTCCTGATTTAAAGAAGCAATAAAACTGGCCTTCTTTAGACTAGTTGAGTATCTGGAGCATCTGCATTTGTGGGTTTGATTACAGGCTCAAAATGGCCAGAAACAAAGAACTTGCTTCTGAAACTCATCAGTCTATTCTTGTTCTGGGAAATTAAGGCTATTCCATGCGAGAAATTGCCAATAAACTGAAAATCTCGTACAACGCTGTGTACTGCTTAGAAGTCCAGCATCCAGGAGTCGCCTCTTCACTGTTGATTCTGGTGTTTTGCAGGTACTATTTAATGAAGCTGCCAGTTGAGGACTTGTGAGGCGTCTGTTTCTCAAACTAGACACTTGTACTTGTCCTCTTGCTCAGTTGTGCACCGGGGCCTCCCACAGGGAGTAGTCACAGCGTTGTACGAGATCTTCAGATAATTACAATCCCTAAATGATGAAGAATTCACTTACCATGGCTGCATCCCATATCTATCTTATTTCCTTTTGGTCATTGGCCAAGTCCCAGGCCCAGGCCAGCAGAACTGGGTTCAAATACTAACTCCATATACTTTATCTGTGCTTGATTGAATTTGGCTGGTTTAATGGAGCAATAGAATAGTCCCAAAACAGGCAGTCAGCCCATCTAATACTCCAGGCAGACTAAAGCAAAAACTCAAAGTGTTTCAAAGATTGCAAATAGTGTTTGAACCCAGATCTGCAGGCCAGTTCCCAATGCTACTGTTTCCAAGGAGAGTCACAGCTGCAAGCAATGAACTAGCTACTACCTCAGCAAGGTTAGAGTGGACAGGTCCAGGTAGGTAGGCTTGCGTCCCAAATAGTACCCTATTATTTTTTATAGTGCACTACGTTTGATCAGAGTCATATGGGCCATGGTCAAAAGAACTGCACTACTATACGCTGCTATATAGGGAATAGGGTGCCATTTGAGGCGCAACGTAGGTCAGAGAAAAGGGTCTTACCTTTGAAAAATGGAACACTCTGGGAAACAGGACAATGCCTTGTGAAGGTTGATATCCGTCGGAGAGTTAGTGTTGGGTACTCCATCAACTTTACAGATCTATTCGGCCGGCCACAGTCTCACACAGTGGTTCACACTCTTCCCATTACTTGTCAGAAGCACCTTTGTTCGCTGCCTGGCCCATCAATCCTCACACCTAGAAAGATCTGGTAGTGAATGGTTTTTTTTTCTCACAGTCTCTCTGACACAGGTTCTTTATTTACAGTAAGTTACTGTATCACTGCTGGACAGTTGTAACCCACAAAGTTCTGTGGTTCCTAGAGATGTGTATAGGCTGTAGGCTTCGCCTCCATCACTCCTTAGCCAGTTGATTACTTTGACTACTTTAAAATGGTGGAAGCTTGGTGGAAGCCCTCCGCGGTGCTGACCATGCTAAAACAACCTTTTTCCCACTAGAGGCCTCTGTCATTCTCAATGTGAAATTCAGAAATGTTTGGTAACTAGGGAACTGTTTAAAGTTTCAATTATAGTTAAAAAGCATATAATGTAGTTTTCTCACTCCATACAAGTGAGAATTTTCTCAAAGTCTTGTTTAAGGGATATTGTATTGATCATCAAGAGAAGACTTGTTTAAGGGATATTGTATTGATCATCAAGAGAAGACTTGTTTAAGGGATATTGTATTGATCATCAAGAGAAGACTTGTTTAAGGGATATTGTATTGATCATCAAGAGAAGACTTGTTTAAGGGATATTGTATTGATCATCAAGAGAAGACTTGTTTAAGGGATATTGTATTGATCATCAAGAGAAGACTTGTTTAAGGGATATTGTATTGATCATCAAGAGAAGTCTTGTTTAAGGGATATTTTATTGATCATCAAGAGAAGACTTGTTTAAGGGATATTGTATTGATCATCAAGAGAAGACTTGTTTAAGGGATATTGTATTGATCATCAAGAGAAGACTTGTTTAAGGGATATTGTATTGATCATCAAGAGAAGACTTGTTTAAGGGATATTGTATTGATCATCAAGAGAAGACTTGTTTAAGGGATATTGTATTGCTCATCAAGAGAAGTCTTGTTTAAGGGATATTGTATTGATCATCAAGAGAAGTCTTCTTTCTGTGGACTATTGACTCATGTTTTGGGTTTTCCTCTGTAGACTACCTTCCTTTGGATGATTACCCAGACTAACTATTGAACTGGTCAAATCTATCCTTATTTAGATTTGGACTGATCAGATTTGGACTGGATTATTTAGATTTTTGCTCTTTTTAAAAATGTCTTGCTTAAATTTTGGGACTGAACTGAATTAAACATTTCAAATCAAATAAAACTTTATTTGTCACATGCGCTGAATACAACAGGTGTAGACCTTACCGTGAAATGCTTACTTACAAGCCCTTAACCAACAATGCAGTTCAAGAAAGAGTTAAGAAAATATTTACCAAATAAACTAAAGTAAAAAATTAACACAATAAAATAATAAAATAACAATAACAGGGGGTACCGGTACCGAGTCAATGTGCTGGGGTACAGGTTACATACTGTAGTGAACAGCCAACATCGCAAATGGCTCCAGTCAAAATGTATATGTGGTGGATATCTCTTTTCCCTGATGGGAAGTGAGGCCTAAACTAGTCTAGCGCTAGCCTTATGTCAGTCCATGCCCGTGTGTGTGTGTATGTGTGTGTGTGTGTGCGCATGCGTGTGTGTGTGTGTGTGTGTGTGTGTGTGTGTGTGTGTGTGTGTGTGTGTGTGTGTGTGTGTGTGTGTGTGTGTGTGTGCGCATGCGTGTGTGTGTGTGTGTGTGTGTGTGTGTGTGTGTGTGTGTGTGTGTGTGTGTGTGTGTGTGTGTGTGTGTGTGTGTGTGCGCATGCGTGTGTGTGTGTGTGTGTGTGTGTTAGCTACAGAGGGCCCTGCTTTAGACACAGTTTACTTTGTTCAGCTGAATCGTGGACAGGGTTTGAATCACCTCAAGACACTCAGCTCTGCTGTCAAAGAGACTACTGTACCTACAGATTTTAGGACATTTGGTAGCAGCAATGATACATTTATCTGTTGGGATTTAATCTTGAGCCCTAGCATCGCCAATGCTTATTCTAAATTACAAGCTTGGCTTAGACAAACAGTAGTTGTTTGCATTTGATTGTATACTGTTTAAATAATGCTATCATATTTTCCTGAGGAAGGCATTAGGGTGATTCCAATATTATGGATGTTACATTCACATGCAAAATCACAACTTTAATGTCTCACAGAATGGTCAAATAAAATATAAATTCTACTGTTGATGTGTGTGTCTATAGAACCCCTTGGGTATCCAAAAAAGCGGACTTCTAAATATTGTCAGGGAGAAATAAAGCAGATAAGAGCTGTCATGACGTTACATGAAATAGACAAGTTTTTAATGAGACTAAGTATATTAGCAGAAGTCTGGGAGTTGGGGAAGTCTTAGGTCAAAACATGGATATACATTTGGAAAGGCTCGGCTGAACAACAAAATATAACATTTTGAAAAGATTGTCATTTCCAATTATTGTTACTTTAGAGTGGAAAATTCATGCTATTTTCTACTTTAACTGGTCACATAAATTCCACACTCCAACATTAAGGATAATTATGAAAGTGGTTAAATTTGAAATTGCCTAACTTCATTTTGTCGGTTGACTTCCCTATGAAATCCCTCAATGAAATCACACAGGAAGCTTGTATAAAAGCCATACTTCTGTTTCATTTTTTTCACTTGTACCAAACTGAGAAAAGCTCTTCAAACCTGGGTTCAAATACTATTCGAAATACTATTTCAAATCCTTTAGCTGGGCTTGAATGACCTTGCCTGACACAATTGGACCAATAGAATAGTCTCACAGCTACAAACCATGCCCATCTCGCACTCCAGGCAGGCTAAATGCCTTTGAGAGAATGGTATTTGAACCAAGGTCTGAAGCTCTTACTGATCTATGAAGTCAATCTGAAAACCATGGATGAGTTACCCTAAGGTAAAAAAATAGGCGTGGTCCATACATCCACCACAACAAAAAGCATAAGAAAGTGTGTGTGCGTGTGTGTGTGTGTGTGCGTGTGTGTGTGTGTGTGTGTGTGTGTGTGTGTGTGTGTGTGTGTGTGTGTGTGTGTGTGTGTGTGTGTGTGTGTGTGTGTGTGTGTGTGTGTGTGTGTGTGTACGCAGGGTTAGACTCTGAGTCCAATGCCCCTGGTCTTGTACATTCTCTGAATAGTTCTTACAGTTATTTAATCTCAGAGCAGATAACAGTACATCTAATGATGCCCTGCAGTGGGAGTGAGTAGTTTCAATAGTCAACACCAGTAGTCAATTTGATGGAGATTCGTTATGTAACCTCTCCTTTTTCTTTCTTTGAAGATTTGTATTGGATTTTACAGTATGGCGAGTAGTCAAGGGAACCAATCAGTATGAAATGTAATCCCTAGATTCCAACATCTATAGTCTACTGTATAATGTTTCAGTCAGTATTACATGTAATCCCTAGATTACAACATCTATAGTCTACTGTACAATGTTACAATCAGTATTACATGTAATCCCCAGATTACAACATCTATAGTCTACTGTACAATGTTACAACCAGTATTACATGTAATCCCCAGATTACAACATCTATAGTCTACTGTACAATGTTACAACCAGTATTACATGTAATCCCCAGATTACAACATCTATAGTCTACTGTAGAATGTTTCAGTCAGTATTACATGTAATCCCCAGATTACAACATCTATAGTCTACTGTAGAATGTTTCAGTCAGTATTACATGTAATCCCCAGATTCCAACATCTATAGTCTACTGTAGAATGTTTCAGTCAGTATTACATGTAATCCCCAGATTACAACATCTATAGTCTACTGTATAATGTTTCAGTCAGTATTACATGTAATCCCCAGATTACAACATCTATAGTCGACTGGAGAATGTTTCAGTCAGTATTACATGTAATCCCCAGATTACAACATCTATAGTCTACTGTAGAATGTTTCAGTCAGTATTACATGTAATCCCCAGATTACAACATCTATAGTCTACTGTAGAATGTTTCAGTCAGTATTACATGTAATCCCCAGATTCCAACATCTATAGTCTACTGTAGAATGTTTCAGTCAGTATTACATGTAATCCCCAGATTACAACATCTATAGTCTACTGTAGAATGTTTCAGTCAGTATTACATGTAATCCCCAGATTACAACATCTATAGTCTACTGTAGAATGTTTCAGTCAGTATTACATGTAATCCCCAGATTACAACATCTATAGTCTACTGTAGAATGTTTCAGTCAGTATTACATGTAATCCCCAGATTACAACATCTATAGTCGACTGTACAATGTTTCTGGGCCTGTGTTTACAAGCTGATATGTTATTCTATCTATCCTATTCCTTGTGATATGCAAGGTCCTCTACGCAAATCAGATCATAAAAAAATTTAAAACAGAAACCAATTTTTTTTTAATGATTTGTTGAGAATTGCATTGAGCTGGCAAGTAGAGAAACACCAGAGAATGTTATTTGCCCTGCAGCAGCAGCCTTTGCTACCAAGCTTCATCACATACCATGCACTATTCTTTCACACCTTTTGATGTTGTTCTGCTTTGCAGCCATATTGAGTGTTTACAAGTGTATGGTGTCCGTTTTAGGACATCATCACACCTATACGGTGCCCATATTAGAACAGCCTCTGGAGGTTGTTTGAAGTGGGAGAACCATCAGTTGTATGGATCTTGGTTCATTCATTCAGACTTGGTGTCAAAAAAAAGTTGGCCAATCATCAGTCAGACAAATGTCCAGGGCTGGTACTTGGTGTCATAGTCATAGACAGACATCAGTCAATGACCTGTTATTTTACTAACAAGGAATCTCCGGTTGAACCAGGGAATTCTTTTTCGTATTCCACCATTACTCCCTAGGCTCAGAGGTGCTCAAACATATAACATATACAGACATTTTCTCCTGAAAATACACATCACTTCAATATTACAGATGGTACATGACATTAAAATAAGATGTTATTAAACCACAGATGTTCCTATAGTAATATGTACAGATGCAGGATCTTAATTTGATCGCTCTTTTGTTGCTGCTGCACAGCAGGAAATGCAAACTTGCAGTGTATTCAAGGTTAAAAAAGCCTAAAGTTTGTCATTTCAACTTTGAAATGTCAGACTTCATTTGCCCTAATGAAAAATGTATCAACTCCTACAAAAAATGTCCTTTAATTATAATCTACATAATAATTCACATTTCCTGCTGTTGCAGGATTATTTTCCAGATGTAGCAAAAGACTCCAAATTAAGATCCTACATCTGTCGGTCTTTGACGTTACATTTTACTAATCAACTATAAAAAAAATAATGAAATTCAGTTTATAAATGATTTGCCACTTTCTCCTGACCTTGAGACTATTGAAACTTAGTATTAACCGCATATTATTCCACAACTCGAGCACAATTTTAATCCAATCCATATCATATTCCCTGTATGCGTCTTAGATAAATAGTCTTGCATAGGAAGTGCTTAGTGCCAGTTGTCCTATGTACTTTCGTTCCACCTTATATAAAGACTAAATGGAAAAAAGTAATTTGTTCAACAACCAGGCCAAGGGAACAGTAAACATTGGCTGAGGATATGAACCATTAAATCCTGGTTGTTTGATCAGCTTGAGAAAATTGCTTAGAAACATGAACTGCTAATTCTGGGTGTATGTTACAGTAACTAAAAAGGTATAATGACTTTGGAATGGATACAGAGAGCGGGTTTAAACCCTACAAGGCAGCACATTTGTCACAGTCGTTATGAGACGAATGAGTGGACCAAGGCGCAGCGTGGAAAAAAGACATATTTTAATGAAGAAAAAACAAACACTTATTAAACAAACAATCGTGAAGCTAAAACGAACTAAGTGCACACATGCAACATAGAACATAGACAATTACCCACACCTAAAGCCTATGGCTGCCTTAAATATGGCTCCCAATCAGAGACAACAATAAACAGCTGTCTCTGATTGAGAACCAAACCAGGCAACCATAGACTTTCCTAAACACCTACACTGAACACAACCCCATACATCTTCAAAACCCCCTAAACAATACACACACCCTAAACTAGACAAAACACACAAAACTCCCCCATGTCACACCCTGACCTAACTAAACTAATAAAGAAAATCAATATAACAAAGGCCAGGGTGTGACAACATTTCAGACTGTACATTTCAGAACGCACATTTCAGACTGTACATTTTAGATGGCACATTTCAGAATGCATATTTCAGACTGTACATTTCAAACTGTACATTTCAGACTGCACATTTCAGACTGTACATTTCATACAGCACATTTCAGACTGTAACTTTCAGACGGCACATTTCAGACCTTTACATTTCAGATTGTACATTTCATACGTCACATTTCAGACTGTACATTTCATAATGAACATTTGAGACTGTATATTTCATACAGCACATTTCATACAGTACATTTGAGACTGTACATTTCAGACTGTACATTTGAGACGGAACATTTCAGACTGCACATTTCAGCCTGTACATTTCAGAATGCACATTTCAGACTGTACATTTCATATGGCACATTTCAGACTGTACATTTCAGACGGCACATTTCAGACTGTACATTTCAGAATCCACATTTCAGACTGTACATTTCATACAGCACATTTCAGTCTGTACATTTCATATGGCACATTTCAGACTGTACATTTCAGACGGCACATTTCAGACGGCACATTTCAGAATCCACATTTCAGACTGTACATTTCAAACTGTACATTTCATATGGCACATTTCAGACTGCACATTTCAGACTGTACATTTCAGACGGCACATTTCAGACGGCACATTTCAGACCGTACATTTCAGACCGTACATTTCAGACTGTACATTTCAGACGGAACATTTCATACAGCACAGTTCATACAGTACATTTGAGACTGTACATTTGAGACGGAACCTTTCAGACTGCACATTTCAGAATCCACATTTCAGACGGCACATTTCAGAATCCACATTTCAGACTGCACATTTCAGAATCCACATTTCATACAGTACATTTGAGACTGTACATTTCAGAATCCACATTTCAGACTGCACATTTCAGAATCCACATTTCAGACTGCACATTTCAGAATCCACATTTCAGACTGTACATTTCAGAATCCACATTTCAGACTGCACATTTCAGACTGTACATTTCAGAATCCACATTTCAGACTGCACATTTCAGAATCCACATTTCAGACTGTACATTTCAGACTGTACATTTCAGAATCCACATTTCAGACTGCACATTTCAGACTGTACATTTCAGAATCCACATTTCAGACTGCACATTTCAGAATCCACATTTCAGACTGCACATTTCAGAATCCACATTTCAGACTGCACATTTCAGACTGTACATTTCAGAATCCACATTTCAGACTGCACATTTCAGAATCCACATTTCAGACTGCGCATTTCAGACTGTACATTTCAGAATCCACATTTCAGGCTGCACATTTCAGAATCCACATTTCAGACTGCACATATCAGAATCCACATTTCAGACTGTACATTTCAGACTGTACATTTCAGAATCCACATTTCATACTGTACATTTCAGAATCCACATTTCAAACTGTACATTTCAGACTGTACATTTCAGAATTGTGTTGCATATTGGGGGTTCTTGTGTCCATCTGTCTGATAATTTTTTAATAGCTGTGAAATTTTTGTTTCAGGTGAATCATTTTGAAGAGACAAGACATCCAAAAATGTCCTGATAATTTAGTCAATATTCCCCTAAAATACCAATATTACTATCTATTACTATCTATTACTTTAAACAGTGTTGTCAGCATTAAGAGTACCGTCATCACCACATCCCTTTACATTTAAATGTCAAAACCCTTTATTCTATTTGTGTGCCCTTCACCACGCTTGGCTAGTACATGGTCTTGAATAACTAATTTATTATACCCAATTATCTGAGTCCAGAAACGTCTTACTTGGTTACATAACTAAATTGGACTATTAATTCATAAAATAATTCACTGAATTCAGTCAAACTGTAACTCTTCAATATGGAATACAATTCTCAAGCGATAGACTTCAAAATAAACCAATCAGTATGGCCTCATGCTCAAAAAATAGACTTCAAAATAAACCAATCAGTATGGCCTCATGCTCAAAAAATAGACTTCAAAATAAACCAATCAGTATGGCCTCATGCTCAAAAAATAGACTTCAAAATAAACCAATCAGTATGGCCTCATGCTCAAGAAATAGACTTCAAAATAAACCAATCAGTATGGCCTCATGCTCAAGAAATAGACTTCAAAAATACATAGCAACAAATCCTGTCATTCACCATCAAGTAAAAAACGTACACATTCAATAACACTTGCTCTCCCTATCTTTACTGCCTGTCTCCGACAGAAGTCAGAATGCAGGCAACAACATTTGTTTAAGCACTTGGGCTACAGACAGCAAACATATTTCAAATTCAAGAAAGCGTACAGTATTATAAGAGACATTATTACATGGAACTCCCATCTAATATTGCTGAAATGAACAGCAAACCTTGTTTTAAAAAACGGATAAAGCATCAGCTCACTGCACAACGCCTCTCCCCTATTTGACCTACAGATAGTTTGTGTATGTATTGATATGTAGGCTTTGTGTGTCGTTTTTAAATGTAGTAGTCCTCTCCTTGAGCTGATCTTGTCTATTAATGTTCTGTATTATGTCATGTTTCATGTTTTGTGTGGACCCCAGGAAGAGTAGCTGCTGCTTTTGCAACAGCCAATAGGGATCCTAATAAAATACCAAATATCAAATGAGTTTAACTGACAGTGTCTTGAACCTCAAAGGTTCACCTGATGACCTGTTCGTCCTCCCCCTGCCTCAACGTGGGCGATGCGGTCTCTCTCACTTCCTCTATTGCCTGTCTTTGACCCCTGCCATAATCATGTGACCAAATACAAAGATGGCTGGCCTTAACAATGATGTGGTTGGCTTATTATTAACATGAATTAGGTTCTACTGTTATTATCTATAGCTAGATGCTTGACTACATAGTACCAGTCTATTATGAATTGTATAGTTAGCTAGCTAGCTAGCTAGCCATGTAGGCAATCATTAATTTTCTTACACTCCTCTGCACTCCCAAAAATAATGGTGTCCTGTACTTTTCTCCTTTTTGGTGTTAGCACCTCCATTAAGGGAACTAGCTTATGTTTCACTAGGGTGAACACTGACTCACTGAGTGTTGATTATCTGAATCTGCAGTTGAAAATGAAAAGAGGAAGATACTGTGCTAGCTTTGGTGCTACCTTAGCTAGAACCCCACCTACTGGAAAAGAGGAAGATACTGAGCTACCTTAGCTAGAACCCCACCTACTGGAAAAGAGGAAGATACTGAGCTAGCTTTGGTGCTAGCTTAGCTAGAATCCCACCTACTGGAAAAGAGGAAGATACTGTGCTACCTTAGCTAGAACCCCACCTACTGGAAAAGAGGAAGATACTGAGCTACCTTAGCTAGAACCCCACCTACTGGAAAAGAGGAAGATACTGAGATAGCTTTGGTGCTAGCTTAGCTAGAACCCCACCTACTGGAAAAGAGGAAGATACTGAGCTAGCTTTGGTGCTAGCTTAGCTAGAACCCCACCTACTGGAAAAGAGGAAGATACTGTGCTACCTTAGCTAGAACCCCACCTACTGGAAAAGAGGAAGATACTGAGCTAGCTTTGGTGCTACCTTAGCTAGAACCCCACCTACTGGAAAAGAGGAAGATACTGAGCTAGCTTAGCTAGAACCCCACCTACTGGAAAAGAGGAAGATACTGAGCTAGCTTAGCTAGAACCCCACCTACTGGAAAAGAGGAAGATACTGAGCTAGCTTAGCTAGAACCCCACCTACTGGAAAAGAGGAAGATACTGAGCTAGCTTAGCTAGAACCCCACCTACTGGAAAAGAGGAAGATACTGTGCTAGCTTTGGTGCTAGTTTAGCTAGACCCCCCAACTACTGTACAATCATTACAGAGTGCACATTTCAGACTGTACAGGCATTTCAGACTGCACATTTCAGTACAGCACAGGCATTTCAGACAACAAGTTTCAGACAGTACAAGCATTTCAGACCACAAATTTCAGACTCTATAAGCATTTCAGACTGCACATTTCAGTACAGTACAATCTGTCTAGCTGTGATTCACTGGCCCACATCGAAGCAATGTTTTGACTGCCATCAGCTTCCTAGAGATGGATAGATTCAGCAACAGCTTTTTTTCCTGCTTAGCCCTTCTGCTGAACAAAAATACAATATTGTGTAAAGCTTGGGAATGTTAATTAGCAGGTGTGGGTGTCCGCTTGAAAATCTGCAGGCATTGTTAATGTCACGTGGAATAAATATATAAAAAAGGAAATGGGAGGCTTACAGGGTTTTGATTTGAAAGTGCTCATTGTAGAAGTTTAGTTTTGATTAGAATGATTGGATTTTTTTGGAATGATTGGAATCGGGCTGACACAAGTTTCTGTTCAAAATCCCATTTGTACAGCATTTAATCAGGTTTTCAGAGTCATAGGTGCAGAATTAAGAATTTGAAAATATTCTCCCTCCCAATATACTGTATGTGTTTGCTTTTTCTCACATTTTATTTGTGGTTTTGAAACAGGAAAAGCTCTTTGGGGACCCCAGCATTGCTTATTAGCAATGGCTCCCAAATGGCACCCTCTTTCCTATAAAGTATAGTGTACTACTTTTGACCATAGCTGTATTGGCCCTGGCCAAAAGTAGTACACTACAGGGGGAATAGGATACCATTTAGGACACAGATTTACAATTTCTGTCTGACAGATGATCACATTAGCGCCTGCTTAGTGCCACACTGTTTGAGCTTCTCAGTGAGTCATCACACAGCTACAGTGTTTTGTTGATTCTGGTCCAGCTGTTGGCTTTCAGTTTCGATGAAATGCTGAAATGATGTCTACCATGGTTGGGGTAAATCCATTGCAGTAATTTCCAGGAAAAACTGAAATTGTTTATAAAGTTTTCCTACTTTATTGGCGCGTACTTCAGTCTTCTAAATGGTTTGCAGAACATAGTTAGTCAAAAGCAAACATACTCCTTCGTATGGCTTTCAGAGGACAGTTGGGCTGAAGCATACATCTCCATACTAAAACTGCTGAGTCATAGCTCTGAAAATAACTGACAATGAAAATTAATAACAGTTACATAATTTCTCCAAAGACGGGAAAAGGAATTGTGAAGAAGCCGGTGACGACTTTTCTTATCTTTTCATTTGAATGATTAGGAAATCATTTCCCTCCGCATTGTCTGCGGCTGAGGCTAATTCTTTTATCACAGAACTTTTAATTAGCTGTATCTCTGTGTTACACTACCACACTACGAGCTGAACAATACTGGAGAATGGAGGAAGCAAAATATAGTACAGTGTGTTCTATTCATTTGGTGTGAAAGTAAAATTTTTACATTTTTATAATGATATAAAAATAACAAAATAATTTGATACACCACATGCAGTGAGTGGGGCTTAGAGGAAAGGCAAGCTGGATATCTTGAAATAGTTGAAGATTCTCTGGATGTGGGGTTTTAACACATCCTAATGATCTCCAACTGTTAACATATCCTTCTATATGTCTGATGACTTCTCCCAACCCAATCTCCAAATAAAACGCCCACCCGTTGTGTAACTGCAGCAACAGAATGACGTCATTGCTTGATGTTTACGTCATTGCCGGTTTTGCGCCCCCTCGGGCTTGTGTGGTGGAGGAGATCTTTGTAGGCTATACTCAGCCTTGTCTTAGGGTAGTAAGTTGGTGATCTGTTGATATCCCCCTAGTGGTGTGGGGGGTGTGGTTTGGTGCCTGGTTGGTCCTGTCCGGGGGTATTGTCGGACGGGGCCACAGTGTTCCCCGACCCACTCCTGTCTCAGTCTCCAGTATCTTTGCTGCTAGTCTGTTATATCTGGTGTAATTCTCCTGTCTTATCTGGTGTCCTGTGTGAATTTATGTATGCTCCCTCTAATTCTCTCTCTCTCCCTCTCTCCCACCCTTCCCGTTGGACCTGAGCCCTCGGATCATGCCTCAGGACTACCTGGCCTGATGACTCCTGGCTGTCCCCAGTCCACCTGGTCGTGCTGCTGCTCCAGTTTCAACTGTTCTGCCTGTGGCTAGGGAATCCTGACCTGTTCACCGAACGTGCTACCTTGGCTATGAAAAGCCAACTGACATTTGCTCCTGAGGTACTGACCTGTTGCACCCTCTACAACCACTGTGATTATTATTTGACCCTGCTGGTCATCTATGAACGTTTGAACATCTTGAAGAGCAATCTGTCATTAAATGTACTCTTATAATCTCCACCCGGCACAGCCAGAAGAGAACTGGCCACCCCTCTGACCCTGGTTCCTCTCTAGGTTTTTTCCTAGGTTCCTGCCTTTCTAGGGAGTTTTTTTGGCCACTGTGCTTCTACATCTGCACTGCTTGCTGTTTGGGGTTTTAGGCTGGGTTTTAATAGCAGTTTGTGACATCTGCTGATGTAAATACATTTGATTGATTGATAATTACACCATGTGGTGGTGTATCATAGCTGTTAGTCAAACTCCGCAAAAGTGAAACTTAAATTAGGCATAAATTCCAAGCGGTTAAGTTTAGGGCTAAGGTTTGGGACAGGGTTACATTTAAATGTATGCATTATTTCAAGTGGCTAAGTTAGGGGTTAAGGGTTAAAAAATAAAAGTGAGTGCCTAGCACTGGGATTTAACATGCAATCCTCTGAGCCGAAATCTGAGGCTTTAACGCTCATCCCCCATCCCCAGTCACAACGCCCTAGCAAGCCGCAAGCCAAATAGATGGTAATAGGAGACTTTACACTTAACAAGTAAAAGTTAAACACTTTACATTTTTCAAGTAACAGATACATATTTTACACATTACAAGTAACAGGTAAACACTTTACACTTTTCAAGTAACAGTTAAAGACTTTAAACTTTCAAGTAACACTGACCATCCATTAAGAAGGACACTCTCTACGTCACAACTTTTCTAATTTGAAATTCCCAGGAGCGACCACATCAACAAAAACACAAAAGAGTCAAAAGACCTGTTAAATGTGAGGACGACAGAGATTGATGATCGATCGTGGTTCATCACAACCATAACTCACAAAAGAACAATGGGCGTTTTCAAATGTTAATGCAATCCGAGATAAACTGATTCTCTAAGCGCCCATTATTCATTAATTACTTAGCACGTTCCTTTTTGGGGCATCTTTAAGATTGTCAGTGTTTCCCCTCACTCCACCCCCTCGCTTCCTGATTATGCGAGGAAATAAATTACAAACAGGAAAATGAAAGTGTGCCAGGTGATTTGTCGGGAAGATAATTTGTTACTGTGTGCATTCAGAAATGATTATCACAAAGGTGGCCCATGATCTTGTTGATAAGAGCAGTGAAGCTCTGCTGGTATTTCTTCTTGTTGATTAGAGCAGTGAAGCTCTGATAGTATTTCTACTTGTTGAATAGAGCAGTGAAGCAGAAGGTCTGTTGGTATTTCTACTTGTTGATCAGAACAGTGAAGCAGAAGGTCTGCTAGTATTTCTTCTTGTTGATTAGAGCAGTGAAGCAGAAGATCTGCTAGGATTTATTCTTGTTGATTAGAGCAGTGAAGCTCTGATAGTATTTCTTCTTGTTGATTAGAGCAGTGAAGCAGAAGGTCTGCTAGTATTTCTACTTGCTGATTAGAGCAGTGAAGAAGAAGGTCTGCTAGTATTTCTACTTGTTGATTAGAGCAGTGAAGCAGAAGGTCTGCTAGTATTTCTTCTTGTTGATTAGAGCAGTGAAGCAGAAGCTCTGCTAGTATTTCTACTTGTTGATTAGAGCAGTGAAGCAGAAGCTCTGATAGTATTTCTTCTTGTTGATTAGAGCAGTGAAGCAGAAGGTCTGATAGTATTTCTTCTTGTTGATTAGAGCAGTGAAGCTCTGCTAGTATTTATTCTTGTTGATTAGAGCAGTGAAGCAGAAGGTCTGCTAGTATTTCTTCTTGTTGATTAGAGCAGTGAAGCTCTGATAGTATTTATTCTTGTTGATTAGAGCAGTGAAGCAGAAGGTCTGCTAGGATTTCTTCTTGTTGATTAGAGCAGTGAAGCTCTGCTAGTATTTCTTGTTGTTGATTAGAGCAGTGAAGCAGAAGCTCTGCTAGTATTTCTTCTTGTTGATTAGAGCAGTGAAGCAGAATCTCTGCTAGTATTTCTACTTGTTCATTAGAGCAGTGAAGCAGAAGGTCTGCTAGTATTTATACTTGTTGATTAGAGCAGTGAAGCAGAAGGTCTGCTAGTATTTCTACTTGTTGATTAGAGAAGCGAAGCAGAAGGTCTGCTAGTATTTCTTGTTGTTGATTAGAGCAGTGAAGCAGAAGCTCTGCTAGTATTTCTTGTTGTTGATTAGAGTAGTGAAGCAGAAGGTCTGCTAGTATTTCTTCTTGTTGATTAGAGCAGTGAAGCAGAAGTTCTGCTAGTATTTCTACTTGTTCATTAGAGCAGTGAAGCAGAAGCTCTGCTAGTATTTCTACTTGTTCATTAGAGCAGTGAAGCAGAAGCTCTGCTAGTATTTCTTCTTGTTGATTAGAGCAGTGAAGCAGAAGATCTGATAGTATTTATTCTTGTTGATTAGAGCAGCGAAGCAGAAGCTCTGATAGTATTTCTTCTTGTTGATTAGAGCAGTGAAGCAGAAGGTCTGCTAGTATTTCTACTTGTTGATTAGAGCAGTGAAGCAGAAGCTCTGCTAGTATTTCTTCTTGGTGATTAGAGCAGTGAAGCAGAAGGTCTGCTGGTATTTCTACTTGTTGATTAGAGCAGTGAAGCAGAAGATCTGCTAGTATTTATTCTTGTTGATTAGAGCAGCGAAGCAGAAGCTCTGATAGTATTTCTTCTTGTTCATTAGAGCAGTGAAGCAGAAGGTCTGCTGGTATTTCTACTTGTTGATTAGAGCAGTGAAGCAGAAGATCTGCTAGTATTTATTCTTGTTGATTAGAGCAGTGAAGCAGAAGGTCTGCTAATATTTCTACTTCCTTCCATCCTAACTGCTGTGATGATGTTTTATGTTCCTCCAGGATGTTTTGTGCTCTTTAAATCTCAGCTTTCTTTTTACAAAGTCACTTAAATGTTTGCTTTATGTAATGGGAGAAAAACATATATTTGGGTATGTAATATAATTAGAGTGAATGAATCATCCTAATACTATGGTGAAACCCTTAGAGAGATAATAGCAGAAGACAAGGAAGGCACGCCATTTTAAAGTATTTGGACAGTCCTAATAACACATAAGGAAACAAACCATTTTAAAGTATTTAGTCCTAATATCACACATGGAAACCAAGATAGGACCACTGCATGGGTGTTAGAGGGTATGGGAATATGGGAAAGTGCATGCCTACAAGGAATATAACACACTGTCACAGAAGCAAATCACAGAAAAATTCCATAAACTCGAAAGTGGATTTAATAGGAAATCCCTATTTTGCTTCTGTTCGATTACACTATGAAAAATATACTTGAGGTACTTCAGTTAACAACATTGGATCCCTTCAATGTTCTTTTTGTTACATCCCAAAACCAGATTTTATTTCTCAAATAGAAATTGACATCACACTAATTCACACCTAGAATAAAAAAGGATGGATTTCTCAAGCTGGTTTAGAACGTTCCTCAACAGAGATGGACTGGCCATACGGCAGTTCGGCAAACACCAGATGGGCTGGTCCAATTTTAGCCCAGTGTTCCAGTCTCAATTTGGGGTTTTGTGCAAGCATATAAGTATGTAGCTAAAAAGTAGGGTTGAGGCCTCACGGGTGGCGCAGTGGTCTAGGGCACTGCATCGCAGTGCTAACTGCGCCACCAGAGTCTCTGGGTTCGCGCCCAGGCTCTGTCGCAGCCGTGGGGCGACGCACAATTGGGCTAGCGTCGTCCGGGTCAGGGTGGGTTTGGCCGGTAGGGATATCCTTGTCTCATCGCACTCCAGCGACTCCTGTGGCGGGCCGGGCGCAGTGCGTGCTAACCAAGGGGGCCAGGTGCACGGTGTTTCCTCCGACACATTGGTGCGGCTGGCTTCCGGGTTGGAGGCGCGCTGTGTTAAAGAAGCAGTGCGGCTTGGTTGGGTTGTGCTTCGGAGGACGCATGGCTTTCGACCTTCGTCTCTCCCGAGCCCGTACGGGAGTTGTAGCGATGAGACAAGATAGTAATTACTAGCGATTGGATACCACGAAAATTGGGGAGAAAAGGGGATAAAAAAAAAAAAAAAAAAAAAAAAAAGTAGGGTTGTGATGATACCAGTATCGCAATACACAGAAATATAGTTGTCGTGGCAAGGAAACAAAACATGAAGCGGATTTCATTTCTTGAGGAAAACAGTCTGTCGTTATGGAAACAAACGTCATGACACTGTCATCCAGAGTCACATTTGTTTATTTTGCCAGCTACAACACACACCATCGTGGTATAGTGATACTGGTATTGTCACAAACCTGCTAATAAGGGGGCCTCGATGAAACAATGGACCAGTGTGGCGGGCTGAAGGACAAAAATGGGCCGGTGTGATAGAAATGCCCACGACAATTTCTGGTCCCAATCCGTCCCTTAGCTCCAGAATTGTAGCAGGGCTCATGGAATATTTACATAGCCTAAGACTATGGGGTCTGAAGGAGGGTAGGATAGCTAGGGCCCAGTGTTTGGTACCGTGTTCAAAGGGAAGGAATAGAAAGCCCAGAGGATTCATGACGGTGCAGGAACATTGTCTCTGAAAAACAGCAGTGCTGCTGGTAAGAAGAAACACCTTGATTTAAAATGCAGTTATAAAGCTATGCAGGCATAGAAGGGAGAAGAGGAGCCTAGGCAAGCAAGCAAACACGAGTGTGATCAGAATGGGAAGTGGAAGCAGAGGAGGTAGCTAGTACGAAAGCACAATAAGCCTACAGATGTTGGATCTTATTTTGACCAGTATTGTCACACAAAAAAGAATCCTGCAGCAACAGGATTTTAACATTTTAGTCCACAATGTTGCTTGATCAGTGATAAAGTTATCAGCTGGCCAAAAGTAGGCAACATGAAAAGATACTGCTAATATAACCGTGGGTTAGTGCTGGTTTTCAGTGAATTTATCTTAGTCACAAAGCTCATCTGTGGTGCAGGAAAATTCTCAGCAACAAAATAATGATCAAATTAAGATCCTACACCTGTATATAGTTCTGAGGATGATTTAAAATCACACATTCAGGAATAACGGAGATGGTGTCTGGTTTCTTGCTAAGGTGGAGAGTCAATATAATTTTAAGGGTAGATGTTTCTCTCATAAATAGGGAATGTTGTCTATCGAATGTAGCTGGGTTGAGTGTTGGGAATGGTCGTACACAATACGTTTCCAGGTGGTTCATGTTCAGGAACCCTTGATAAATGTGGATGCAAACAACTAAAGATCAGTTTTGTTATCCGGTTGGGAACAGAATCGTTTTTATTGGAAGCAAGAGTGACTAATTATCATCAGCAGTAGTATTTCCTGAGCAGTATTATTCCCTGAGCAGTAGCAATAGTATTTCCTGAGCAGTGGTATTTCCTGAGCAGTAGCAATAGTATTTCCTGAGCAGTATTATTTCCTGAGCAGTAGTAATAGTATTTCCTGAGCAGTAGTAATAGTATTTCCTGAGCAGTAGCAATAGTATTTCCTGAGCAGTATTATTTCCTGAGCAGTAGTAATAGTATTTCCTGAGCAGTAGTATTTCCTGAGCAGTAGTAATAGTATTTCCTGAGCAGTAGCAATAGTATTTCCTGAGCAGTATTATTTCCTGAGCAGTAGTAATAGTATTTCCTGAGCAGTAGCAATAGTATTTCCTGAGCAGTAGCAATAGTATTTCCTGAGCTGTATTATTTCCTGAGCAGTAGTAATAGTATTTCCTGAGCAGTAGTATTAGTATTTCCTGAGCAGTAGCAATAGTATTTCCTGAGCAGTAGTAATAGTATTTCCTGAGCAGTAACAATAGTATTGTCACGCCCTGGCCTTAGTATTCTTTGTTTCCTTTATTATTTTAGTTAGGTCAGGGTGTGACATGGGGAAGGTATGTGTTTTTGTATTGTCTAGGGTGGTTGTATGGTTTAGGGGGTTAAGTAGAGTAGATGGGTTTGTGTTTAGTGTAGGTGTCTAGCTGTGTCTATGGTTGCCTGAATGGTTCTCAATCAGAGACAGATGTCATTAATTGTCTCTGATTGGGAGCCATATTTAAGACAGCCATAGGCACTAGGTTAATGTGGGTAATTGTCTATGTTGTACGTTTGTAGCTTGTGTGTGCACTTACGTTTATAGCTTCACGATCGTTTGTTGTTTTGTTTCGTTTTGTTATAGTGTTCGTTGCGTGTTTTTTCCCTTCTCAAAATAAAAGAGAATGTATTTTGCACACGCTGCGCCTTGGTCCTCTCTCTCACCCATTGACGATCGTGACAGAATTACCCACCAGAATCGGACCAAGCGGCGTGTAAAGCAGCAACAGGAGCAATACACAAAGGATTCATGGACATGGGAGGAGATACTGGATGGAAAGGGTCCTTGGGCACAGCCAGGGGAATATCGCCTCCCTCGTGGAGAGCTGGAGGCAGCTAAAGCCGAGAGGAGGCGATATGAGGAGGCAGCAGGGAAGCAAGGCTGGAAGCCCGCGAGTACAACCCAAAAATTTCTTGGGGGGGGGGGGGCTAAAAGGGAGTGTGGCGAAGTCAGGTAGGAGACCTGCGCATACTCCCTGTACTTACCGTGGAGAGCGAGAGTACGGGCAGACACCGTGTTACGCAGTAGAGCGCATGGTGTCTCCTGTACGTGTTCATAGCCCGGTGCGGGTTATTCCACCTCCCCGCACTGGCAGGGCTAGATTGAGGATTGAGCCGGATGTCATGAAGCCGGCCCAACGCATCTGGCCACCAGTGCGTCTCCTCGGGCCGGCTTACATGGCACCAGCCTTACGCATGGTGTCCCCGGTTCGCCTACATAGCCCGGTGCGGGTTATTCCACCTCCCCGCACTGGTCGGGCGACGGGGAGCATACAACCAGGTAAGGTTGGGCAGGCTCAGTGCTCAAGGGAGCCAGTACGCCTGCACGGTCCGGTATTTCCGGCGCCACCTCCCCGCCCCAGCCTAGTACCACCAGTGCCTACACCATGCACCAGGCTTCCAGTGTGTCTCCAGAGCCCTGTTCCTCCTCCACGCACTCGCCCTATGGTGCGTGTCTCCAGCCCGGTACCACCAGTTCCGGCACCACGCACCAAGCCTCCTGTGCGTCTCCAGAGTCCTGTGCGTCCTGTTGCTGCTCCCCGCACTAGCCCTGAGATGCGTGTCCCCAGCCCGGTACCACCAGTTCCGGCACCACGCACTAGGCCTAATGTGCGTCTCCAGGGTCCAGGATGCCCTGTTCCTTCTCCCCGCACTAGCCTTCAGGTGCGTGTCCCCAGCCCGGTACCACCAGTTCCGGCGCCACGCACCAGGCCTACAGTGCGCCTCAGCCGGCCAGAGTCTGCCGTCTGCCCAGCGGCGCCTGAACTGCCCGTCTGCCCAGCCCCATCTGAGCCATCCGTCTGCCCAGCGCCATCTGAGCCATCCGTCTGCCCAGCGCCATCTGAGCCATCCGTCTGCCCAGCGCCATCTGAGCCATCCGTCTGCCCAGCGCCATCTGAGCCATCCGTCTGCCCAGCGCCATCTGAGCCATCCGTCTGTCCCGAGCCATTAGAGCCGCCCGTCTGTCCCGAGCCGTCAGAGCCGTTCGTCAGTCAGGAGCCGCTAGAGCCGCCAGTCAGCCAGGATCCGCCAGAGCCGCCAACCAGCCAGGATCCGCCAGAGCCGCCAACCAGCCAGGATCCGCCAGAGCCGCCAGTCAGCCAGGATCCGCCAGAGCCGCCAGTCAGCCAGGATCCGCCAGATCCGTCAGCCGGCCATGAGCAGCCATATCCGTCAGCCGGCCATGAGCAGCCATATCCGTCAGCCGGCCATGAGCAGCCAGATCCGTCAGCCGGCCATGAGCAGCCAGGTCCGTCAGCCGGCCATGAGCAGCCAGGTCCGTCAGCCGGCCATGAGCAGCCAGGTCCGTCAGCCGGCCATGAGCAGCCAGATCCGTCAGCCGGCCATGAGCAGCCAGATCCGTCAGCCGGCCATGAGCAGCCAGATCCGTCAGCCGGCCATGAGCAGCCAGATCCGTCAGCCGGCCATGAGCAGCCAGATCCGTCAGCCGGCCATGAGCAGCCAGATCCGTCAGCCGGCCATGAGCAGCCAGATCCGTCAGCCGGCCATGAGCAGCCAGATCCGTCAGCCGGCCATGAGCTGCCGTCTCTCAGTCCGGAGCTGCAGTCCCTCAGTCCGGAGCTGCAGTCCCTCAGTCCGGAGCTGCCGTCCCTCAGTCCGGAGCCGCCGTCCCTCAGTCCGGAGCCGCCGTCCCTCAGTCCGGAGCCGCCGTCCCTCAGTCCGGAGCCGCCGTCCCTCAGTCCGGAGCCGCCGTCCCTCAGTCCGGAGCTGCCCTCCAGTCATGAGCTGCCCTCCAGTCATGAGCTGCCCTCCAGTCATGAGCTGCCCTCCAGTCATGAGCTGCCCTCCAGTCAGGAGCTGCCCCTCAGTCAGGAGCTGCCCCTCAGTCAGGAGCTGCCCCTCAGTCAGGAGCTACCCCTCAGTCCGGAGCTACCCCTCAGTCCGGAGCTACCCCTCAGTCCGGAGCTACCCCTCAGTCCGGAGCTACCCATCCGTCCGGTGGCGCCCTCTGGGATGATCTTCAGTCCGGGACTTGCTACAAGGGTCGCCGCTCCAGAGGCGCCACCAAAGCGGGTAGTGACAATGGTGGAGTGGGGGCCTCATCCCGCGCCCGAGCCGCCGCCATGATGGGGGCCACCCCGGACCCTCCCCTTCTGTTTCAGGTTCTGCGGCCGGAGTCCGCACCTTTGGGGGGGGGGTACTGTCACGCCCTGGCCTTAGTATTCTTTGTTTCCTTTATTATTTTAGTTAGGTCAGGGTGTGACATGGGGAAGGTATGTGTTTTTGTATTGTCTAGTGTGGTTGTATGGTTTAGGGGGTTAAGTAGAGTAGATGGGTTTGTGTTTAGTGTAGGTGTCTAGCTGTGTCTATGGTTGCCTGAATGGTTCTCAATCAGAGACAGATGTCATTAATTGTCTCTGATTGGGAGCCATATTTAAGACAGCCATAGGCACTAGGTTAATGTGGGTAATTGTCTATGTTGTACGTTTGTAGCTTGTGTGTGCACTTACGTTTATAGCTTCACGATCGTTTGTTGTTTTGTTTCGTTTTGTTATAGTGTTCGTTGCGTGTTTTTTCCCTTCTCGAAATAAAAGAGAATGTATTTTGCACACGCTGCGCCTTGGTCCTCTCTCTCACCCATTGACGATTGTGACAAGTATTTCCTGAGCAGTATTATTTCCTGAGCAGTAGCAATAGTATTTCCTGAGCAGTGGTATTTCTTGTACTGAAGCAGATAAAAATGTCACAGTTTCAACTTCCACATTCACAACTCTCACCCATTCAATCTCTTTTAATATGCAGCTCCTTCATACACAACAATAACCATGTCTGTCTCACTCACAACTGGCAGTATTTCCCTGGATGAACCCATAGCTATTATTTAGACGTAATTAAACGAGGACTCCATGACATGCCTTGGGACATGGAGAGATCTGCATAATCAATTACACAGGCTGCCAGGGCCATGACAACCAGAGAAACTTTGGAAAACACGTCACCATGTTTCTCCATGACAATGGTGGCATTGTGGAGGTACACAACAAACAGATCTGCTGGGTGTTCACAGCGAATATTCCTCAGTCTGTCTATAGCTACACACCAAGAGGGACACCAAGGGGACAGAACGCTCTGGGTATGACTGCTGGTATTGACTCTCTTTAGAACTTCATGACTATTCACTCTTGAGAAAAAAATTGTTAATTATTTGTAACCAAATTCCTCAATACCAATGCTAGGCTACTGCTAAGCTATTGCTACTGAAACAAACACACATTTTGGGCTGTTGAGGATCATTTGGATAAACTTTCCCCGTTAAGAACAGAAAGATCATTTTCAAAAGTGACACGCTTTCCTGTCCAGCCCATATTTCTTTATTATTTGGTGTCCGCAAGGTTCAGTCCATGTCAAGACTACTGTTTATAGGTTTGTATCCCATGGTTCTGAATGCTCCTAACACCCCCTAGATATATTACCCGGTTAATGAATTCAGGTTAAATGTGGGCACTGTCCACCATGCATCCCTTCAAGGCCTGAGCCTGTTTTCATACTGTCCCTCTGCATTTAATTAAAATCTGTAATGAAAATGACACAGAGTGCAGTGCTGCTGTATGAGGTTAAGTGTTCAGGCCTAGTTTGTGCACTTCTCTGCAGATTGTGATCATAAACTCCTCAGGTGGATGCAGAGGGAAATGTGTTTTAACAGGGGGAGTATAATCAATGCCCGTCAGGAAGATGCATGATTTCAGCTCTTGGGATGAATACCTGCACATGCAATACATTTATCATGTTGATTCCCCATGTGGCTCAAATAGAGCACGTTGACTTTCTTCAGACGTCATTGCTGCAGAGTGTTGACTATACAATGACTTTCGTCAGACATCATTGCTGCAGTGTGATGACTGTACGTTGACATCATTGCTGCAGTGCGTTGACTGTACATACTGTATTTGTTGTCTAGTATACAGTATGCACTGGACTTACATTTTTTAACCTTTTATGGCTGCAGGGCAGTGCCGGTACACTTATGACAACAGCCCGTCCAAGTGCAGGGCGCGAAATTCAAAATATATTTTTTAGAAATATTTAACTTTCACACATTAACAAGTCCAATACAGCAAATGAAAGATACACATCTTGTGAATCCAGCCAACATGTCCGATTTTTAAAATGTTTTACAGCGAAAACACCACGTATATTTATGTTAGCTCACCACCAAATACAAAAAAGCACAGACATTTTTCACAGCACAGGTAGCTTGCACAAAACCAACCTAACTAACCAAGAACCAACCAAACTAACCAAGAAACAACTTCATCAGATGACAGTCTTATAACAAGTTATACAATAAATCTATGTTTTGTTCGAAAAATGTGCATATTTGAGGTATAAATCATAGTTTTACATTGCAGCTACAATCGGAAATAGCACCGAAGCAGCTAGAACAATTACAGAGACCAAATTGAAATACCTAAATACTCATCATAAAACATTTATGAAAAATACATGGTGTACAGCAAATTAAAGACAAACATCTTATGAATCCAGCCAATATTTCCGATTCTTTAAGTGTTTTACAGCGAAAACACAATATAGCATTATATTAGCTTACTACAATAGCCAACCACACAACAGCATTGATTCGTTAGGCACGTTAGCGATAGCGACAAAACCAGCAAAAGATATTAATTATTTCACTAACCTTCTCAAACTTCATCAGATGACAGTACTATAACATCATATTACACAATACATATATGGTTTGTTCGAAAATGTGCATATTTAGCGGCACAAATCGTGGTTATACATTGGGAAAACTTAGCATCTTTTTCCCAGAATGTCCGGATATATTTCTGACACTCACCTATTCTAATCAAATAACTATTCATAGACTTTACTAAAAAATACATGTTGGACAGCAAATTAAAGATAGCTTAGTTCTTAATGCAATCGCCGTGTTAGAATTCTAAAAATAACTTCATTATGACATGCAGCTTACGTTATGGCGAGAGAGCGCCCAAAATCTGGGCGCAAACTAATAGTACACATGTTCGACAGATATATGAAATAACATCATAAATGGGTCCTACTTTTGATGATCTTCCATCAGAATGTTGTACAAGGGGTCCTTCGTCCAGAACAATCGTTGTTTGGTTTTAGAACGGCCTTTTTCCCTCTCGATTTAGCAAGCAAAACTTGCCAAGTGGCGCGAAGCTCTCCATCGTCAACAAACTCAGAGAACGGAACACGCCAAAACTCCCGAAAAAATTTCAATAATCTGATTAAACTATATTGAAAAAACATACTTTACGATGATATTGTCACATTTATCAAATAAAATCAAAGCCGGAGCTATTAGCCGTCTATAACAACAGCTTTTCAGAAGCCAGTCCGGAAGTCCTTTCCGCTTCTTCCTGAGCAAAGGAAATTGGGGTCCTGTCATTCCAAGCGCTCTCTTTTGACCATAGAAAGAGCTAGAGACCCCATTTCACCTCTCACAGCCTATTGTCATCTAGTGGAAGGCGTATGAAGTGCATGTATACTAATACATATCAAGCAAAAGATTAGGTGGGCCCTGGAACAGAGCCTCGATTTGAGATTTTTCACTTTCTGACAGGAAGTTTGCTGCAAAATGAGTTCTGTTTTACTCACAGATATAATTCAAACGGTTTTAGAAACTTGAGAGTGTTTTCTATCCAATAGTAATAATAATATGCATATTGTACGAGCAAGAATTGAGTACGAGGCCGTTTGAAATGGGCACCTTTCATCCAAGCTACTCAATACTGCCCCTGCAGCCCAAAGAAGTTAACTGAAGTATTTAAACTATTGTAGAACCTACACAAATCAGACGTGTTAATGTACATCTGAATAATGGTCACTAACTGTACACAGAATGATATGTTGAAGAAAGTGGCAAACATAACAACGTCAATGATGGTACAAATAACAGACTCAGAACTGATTGATAAAACACCAAGATAACACACTGAGGCTGGTACTCAGGACAGTGATATTGTGTTTTACTTCCTGGAGTATGAAGCTGGCCTGTTTTTCCTAGAGATGTGGTGGATGTTGATCTTTCACACCGTCAGGTTCAGGTGATTGATAACCCCATTACATCCTTCAGACCAGTCTCACCTATTAACTGCCTCACTGACCACTCTCTATGGATCTCTCTCTCTCACTCCCTCTCTCTCCCTTTCTCTCTCTCTCTGTGGATCTCTCTCCCCCTCTCTCTCACTTTCTCTCTCTCTCTATCGATCTCTCTGTCCCTCTCCCTTTCTTTCTCTCTCTCTGTGGATCTATCTATCTCTCTCCCTCGCTCTCCCTTTCTCTCTCATTCTGTGGATCTCTCTCCCTTTTTCTCTCTCTCTGTGGATCTCTCTCTCCCTCCCTCTCTCTTCCTTTCTCTCTCTCTCTATGTGGAACTCTCTCTTCCTCTCTCTCTCTGTGGATCTCTCTCTCTCTCCCTTTCTTTCTCTCTCTCTATCAATCTCTCTCTCCCTCTCCCTTTCTGTCTCTCTCTCCGTGGATCTCTCTCCCTCTCTCTCCCTTTCTCTCTCTCTCTTTCTGTGGATCTCTCTCCCTTTTTCTCTTTCTCTGTGGATCTCTCTCTCTCCCTCTCTCTTCCTTTCTCTCTCTCTCTATGTGGAACTCTCTTCCTCTCTCTCCCTTTCTCTCTCTGTGGATATCTCTCTCTCCCTCTCTCTCTTACTCTCTCTCTCTCTGTGGATCTCTCTCTCTTTCCCTCTGCCCTTATCTCTTTTTAGCCTCTCTCACTCCCCCACCCCCTGTCTCTCTTCCTTTCTCCAACCTCCTTTCTCTCTGTCCCTCTGATGTTTCCTTGCCTCAGCAGTTGACTGATTTGTAGTTCGACACATAGACATGTGATGGATGGATTGGGGGAGATGTGTGGACAACCAGTCACCACCATTGTTCAGTATCTGCCCCTCCTGGAATAATCGATGTAAGTAGACTATTCGTCTAAGATGGGAGACACATGGATTGTATATTTAAAAAATCTAACCATCAAGTAAATTGATCAGTACAGGACATAACTGGATGTGCAGTTCCATGACGAGAAAACAACCATGAGGTGGTGTGATCATATAGAAGTAACTCTGTTGGATAACATGAACTACCCTGTGTGATCATATAGAAGTAACTCTGTTGGATAACATGAACTATCCTGTGTGATCATATAGAAGTAACTCTGTTGGATAACATGAACTATCCTGTGTGATCATATAGAAGTAACTCTGTTGGATAACATGAACTATCCTGTGTGATCATATAGAAGTAACTCTGTTGGATAACATGAACTATCCTGTGTGATCATATAGAAGTAACTCTGTTGGATAACATGAACTATCCTGTGTGATCATATAGAAGTAACTCTGTTGGATAACATGAACTATCCTATGTGATCATATAGAAGTAACTCTGTTGGATAACATGAACTATCCTATGTGATCATATAGAAGTAACTCTGTTGGATAACATGAACTATCCTATGTGATCATATAGAAGTAACTCTGTTGGATAACATGAACTATCCTATGTGATCATATAGAAGTAACTCTGTTGGATAACATGAACTATCCTATGTGATCATATAGAAGTAACTCTGTTGGATAACATGAACTATCCTATGTGATCATATAGAAGTAACTCTGTTGGATAACATGAACTATCCTATGGGATCATATAGAAGTAACTCTGTTGGATAACATGAACTATCCTATGTGATCATATAGAAGTAACTCTGTTGGATAACATGAACTATCCTATGTGATCATGTAGAAGTAACTCTGTTGGATAACATGAACTATCCTATGTGATCATATAGAAGTAACTCTGTTGGATAACATGAACTATCCTATGTGATCATATAGAAGTAACTCTGTTGGATAACATGAACTATCCTATGTGATCATATAGAAGTAACTCTGTTGGATAACATGAACTATCCTATGTGATCATAACTCTGTTGGATAACATGAACTATCCTATGTGATCATATAGAAGTAACTCTGTTGGATAACATGAACTATCCTATGTGATCATATAGAAGTAACTCTGTTGGATAACATGAACTATCCTATGTGATCATATAGAAGTAACTCTGTTGGATAACATGAACTATCCTATGGGATCATGTAGAAGTAACTCTGTTGGATAACATGAACTATCCTATGTGATCATATAGAAGTAACTCTGTTGGATAACATGAACTATCCTGTGTGATCATATAGAAGTAACTCTGTTGGATAACATGAACTATCCTATGTGATCATATAGAAGTAACTCTGTTGGATAACATG
>NW_024061653.1:302500-377500 GCF_016432855.1 Salvelinus namaycush | reverse complement strand
ACCCAAGTTGAAGTAGATAACAACATACTCTGAACCAAAACAAGTTACTTACCTAGACAAATATAAAGAGATTTACAAGATATCACGTAGCATTACCACTAGGAATTGGACAGCCTATAAAGACAGAAACAATAACTTATTGAAAGGAACTGAGGGGTTCCCTAGTGAGTCATGAGGGAGGAGATTATGTTGTATTTCAATGGAGCTGCCTGGGATCAGTGTCCTGCTGTAGTCAGACACAGACAGACTTACATTCAACACCCAGATGAGAGAGAGAGAGAATAATGTTCTTCCTTCATGACTAGACAGCCTTGGTAACATTTGAAATTGACATAAAAATAGTGCTATGCTCATATTGCTATAAAATCCTGATTGATCTATGTCAGGGCTCTCCAACCATGTTCCTGGAGAGCTACCCTCCTGTAGGTTTTCACTCCTACCCCAGTTATAACTAACATGATTCAGTTGATCAACCAGCTACAGTGGGCTCCAAAATATAAACCATATAATTATAGAGATAAACTCAAAATACCAATATGTGAGAAATACTGTACTTTATTAATGTTTCAATGGAACCCACCAAAATCATACAATTATTTAATACAAAATACATTTCACCAAAATCAAGGTTTCATAATTATTGGCACTCCTCATTTAGCACTTAGTGCCACCACCTCTGTCAAGGATAACAGCATGGTATTTTCCTATAATGTTTGACAAGGTTAAGGAACACATTTGGAGGGATTTTGGACCATTCCTCTATGCAGATCCTTTCAAGATCCTTCACATTCTTGGGTTTGCGTTTATCAACTGCCCTCTTCAACTCAGCCCACAGGTTTTTGATTGGATGGAGGTCCGTCGACTGAGATGGCCATGGCAGAACATTGATTTTGTTGTCACAGAACCATTTCTGTGTGGATCTTGAGGTATGTTTTGGGTCATTGTCTTGTTGGAAAGTCCATATACGGCCAAGTCCCAGCCTTCTGGCAGAGGCAACCAGATTGTCAGCCAAAATTGCCAGGTACTTGGTGGAATTCATTATGCCATCAATCTTAACCAGTGCCTCTGGACCTCTGGAATTAAAACAGCCCCAAAACATCACTGACCCACCACCATATTTCACCGTGAGTATGAGGTGCCTCTCCTTGTATGCATCTGTGTTTCGACGCCAAACATGCCGATGCTGTATCTGACCAAAACGTTCAATTTATTGTATACTTACTGACAGCTTGTTGCCAGTTAGGTAACACAAAATTCACAGCAACTTCCAGGCAACTATTAAGTTACTATGAAATGGACAATTACCTCTTAACAGTTCAACTCTTTATTGTCACATGCTTTTACAAAGATGGCAGAACTGACAGTGTTAAAAGAGGTGCCCAACCTTTGACAACATAACTATCAACCACTTAAACTGGTACAACCCTTCCACTGACGACTGGCACAAATACACACAATTCAGTCACTCGTTGTTGTTTACCGTACTTTCATTTGAACCAGTAGCCTGTAGTGTACCGTACACTTACAGGAACGTTTTAGCAGTGTAGCATTTCATGAAGGAAGATATGGTGTAGAGGAACAGGATGGTTCTTCACGATCATCACAGCAGTAAAGAACACTTCTTGATATGCAAATAAAACAATGGTTACACATGTTACCCACACCCCTGACAAAGAACCCCTCAAGAACCTTTTAGAGTCTATTCTATGACAACGACAGCACCACAAGTCTCCTTGTCTCACAACCCGAGGCTGTCAAACTGTGTAAAAAGCTGCCGGCTAATGTATCTGTGACAGGCACACCTACACAAACATGCACACACACAAACACACACACACACATATATACACACACACGCACAAACACACACACACACACACACAAACACACATGCACACACACACGCACGCGCGCACATACACACACACACACACACACACACTCACACACACACAGGTGATAAGACAGCGATTTACTTAGCGATGAATTATTCAGTGATCATCACGGTGGCTTATTTCTCAGAGATGTCAGAGTGAAACAGCTTCCCAAATGGCACCCCAGTCTCTATAAAGTGCACTACTTTTGACCACAGAGAATCCCATATGGCTTTGGTCAAAAGTAGTGCAAATTGTAGTGAACAGGGTGTCATTTGGGACACACAAAAGACAGCACCTGAGAAGAAGGCCTTTGATTCAGAGGACTTATCATTACTACATGGTCAGTGGTGAACACTTTAGTATTACATGAAGCCAACCTCACATTGCTGCAGTCTGAATACAGGGCATACTGTATGTACGGTATTACATGAAGCCAACCTCACATTGCTGCAGTCTGAATACAGGGCATACTGTATGTACGGTATTACATGAAGCCAACCTCACATTGCTCCAGTCTGAATACAGGGCATACTGTATGTACGGTATTACATGAAGTCAACCTCATATTGCTGCAGTCTGAATACAGGGCATACTGTATGTACGGTATTACATGAAGCCAACCTCACATTGCTGCAGTCTGAATACAGGGCATACTGTATGTACGGTATTACATGAAGCCAACCTCACATTGCTGCAGTCTGAATACAGGGCATACTGTATGTATGGTATTACATGAAGCCAACCTCACATTGCTGCAGTCTGAATACAGGGCATACTGTATGTACGGTATTACATGAAGCCAACCTCACATTGATGCAGTCTGAGTACAGGGCATACTGTATGTACGGTATTACATGAAGCCAACCTCACATTGCTGCAGTCTGAATACAGGGCATACTGTATGTACGGTATTACATGAAGCCAACCTCACATTGCTGCAGTCTGAATACAGGGCATACTGTATGTACGGTATTACATGAAGCCAACCTCACATTGCTGCAGTCTGAATACAGGGCATACTGTATGTACGGTATTACATGAAGTCAACCTCACATTGCTGCAGTCTGAATACAGGGCATACTGTATGTACGGTATTACATTAAGCCAACCTCACATTGCTGCAGTCTGAATACAGGGCATACTGTATGTATGGTATTACATGAAGCCAACCTCACATTGCTGCAGTCTGAATACAGGGCATACTGTATGTACGGTATTACATGAAGCCAACCTCACATTGCTGCAGTCTGAATACAGGGCATACTGTATGTACGGTATTACATGAAGCCAACCTCACATTGCTGCAGTCTGAATACAGGGCATACTGTATGTATGGTATTACATGAAGCCAACCTCACATTGCTGCAGTCTGAATACAGGGCATACTGTATGTACGGTATTACATGAAGCCAACCTCACATTGATGCAGTCTGAGTACAGGGCATACTGTATGTACGGTATTACATGAAGCCAACCTCACATTGCTGCAGTCTGAATACAGGGCATACTGTATGTACGGTATTACATGAAGCCAACCTCACATTGCTGCAGTCTGAATACAGGGCATACTGTATGTACGGTATTACATGAAGCCAACCTCACATTGCTGCAGTCTGAATACAGGGCATACTGTATGTACGGTATTACATGAAGTCAACCTCACATTGCTGCAGTCTGAATACAGGGCATACTGTATGTACGGTATTACATTAAGCCAACCTCACATTGCTGCAGTCTAAATACAGGGCATACTGTATGTATGGTATTACATGAAGCCAACCTCACATTGCTGCAGTCTGAATACAGGGCATACTGTATGTACGGTATTACATGAAGCCAACCTCACATTGCCGCAGTCTGAATACAGGGCATACTGTATGTATGGTATTACATGAAGTCAACCTCACAATGCTGCAGTCTGAAAACAGGGCATACTGTATGTACGGTATTACATGAAGCCAACCTCATATTGCTGCAGTCTGAATACAGGGCATACTGTATGTACGGTATTACATGAAGCCAACCTCATATTGCTGCAGTCTGAATACAGGGCATACTGTATGTACGGTATTACATGAAGCCAACCTCACATTGCTGCAGTCTGAATACAGGGCATACTGTATGTACGGTATTACATGAAGCCAACCTCACATTGCTGCAGTCTGAATACAGGGCATACTGTATGTACGGTATTACATGAAGTCAACCTCTCATTGATGCATTCTGAGTACAGGGCATACTGTATGTACGGTATTACATGAGCCAACCTCACATTGCTGCAATCTGAATACAGGGCATACTGTATGTACGGTATTACATGAAGCCAACCTCATATTGCTGCAGTCTGAATACAGGGCATACTGTATGTACGGTATTACATGAAGCCAACCTCACATTGCTGCAGTCTGAATACAGGGCATACTGTATGTACGGTATTACATGAAGTCAACCTCACATTGCTGCAGTCTGAATACAGAGCATACTGTATGTATGGTATTACATGAAGTCAACCTCACATTGCTGCAGTCTGAATACAGGGCATACTGTATGTACGGTATTACATGAAGCCAACCTCACATTGCTGCAGTCTGAGTACAGGGCATACTGTATGTACAGTATTGTGGGCTTAGGGTTGGGCTCAATTCCATTTCAACTCAGGACTGACGTTTCTATTCTAATTCCATTTCTCCTCAATTGTTTTCAATTTGGAAAATGTGAAATTGGGTTAACTTTCTCAATTGACTGGAGTTGAAATGGAATTGACCCCAACCATGCTATGATATGCAGCACAGTATACCTATTGTTAGATATTGAAGGGGGGATGTGAATGTGGAATACGGAGGCCAGTTACAGGGAGTGGGGGGTAAATTAGATTTGGGATGTTGAATATCCTATCCATGTCAATAGTCACGACCTAGAAACAAAATACTATGTCCAAAACACGTCCTCAAAAAAAAAACTTCAGTTTTTGATTTCCTTCAGTTTTGATGTCTAAGCACAAGATCTACTGGACTATTATGGTTTTAATGAGTCGCTGCCTGATGGCATGAAAACACATTGCTGCACTGCAAATAAAACGAGTCTCAACTAACCCCTCAGTCAGGTCACTGCAGTCTGTTGATTACCAAGCAAGGTCTGTAGGCCACTTACCAAGGCTGTGTCTCAAATGGGACCCGATTCCTTTTATAGTGCGCTGCTATTTACCAAGGCACATAGGGGCCTGGTCAAACGTAGTGCTCTACATAGGGAATAGGGTGCCATTAAAGCAAATCAAAAATGACCTTTATTTTGACAGTGAGTCATGCAGAGAGCAAAATCTCTTTTTCAGAAAGATTAACAGAAATCTACACATCAATACATCAGTACATCAAAACATCAAAACATCATGAAAAGCAGAACAGAGATGGAAAACACAATCACAGAAAAACAAACACATTCTTGGGACATAGCCAAGGTCTACCGGCCCAGCGCTCGCCTGCCGATAGCTCGTTATATGATTTCACTTTGACGTCAAGTTAACCTTTAACCTTGAGTCAGAGGATTGCCTTGGTCTGCTTAGACAGACATGTCATCTGTGTGTTAGCATTGGACCAGCCTGAGGTCTGCCTAAAGGGCAAACATGGCTTAGAAAGTATCTGTACTTAGCCACCACCATACTGACAGGGGACTGAGGTTAGAGAGAGGGAAGGAGGGAGGAAGGAAGGGTGAGTGGGAAAGCGGGGGAGAGAGAAAGACAGAAAGAGAGAGAGGGGGAAGGAGGGAGGAAGGAAGGGTGAGTGGGAAAGCGGGGGAGAGAGAAAGACAGAAAGAGAGAGAGGGAAGGAAGGGAGAGTGGGAGAGAGGGAGGAAGGAAGGGTGAGTGGGAAAGCAGGGGAGAGAGAAAGACAGAAAGAGAGAGAGGGGGAAGGAGGGAGGAAGGAAGGGTGAGGGGGAAAGCAGGGGAGAGAGAAAGACAGAAAGAGAGAGAGGGAAGGAAGGGAGAGTGGGAGAGAGGGAGGAAGGAAGGGTGAGTGGGAAAGCAGGGGAGAGAGAAAGACAGAAAGAGAGAGAGGGGGAAGGAGGGAGGAAGGAAGGGTGAGTGGGAAAGCGGGGGAGAGAGAAAGACAGAAAGAGAGAGAGAGGGAAGGAAGGGAGAGTGGGAGAGTGAGTGGGAAAGCGGGGGAGAGAGAAAGACAGAAAGAGAGAGAGAGGGGAGAGAGGGGGGGGGGGGGGGGGTTGGCAGATGTCCTGGAAGGTTGGCACTTGGCCTCGTCGCATGTCACTGGAGTGATACCCTCAGCTGTGTTTTTAATCTTTTCATAAAGCTTTGCAAAGTGTGTGTGTGCGTTGGTGTGGTGTGTGTGTGCGTATGTGTGCATGCATGTGTGTGTGTGTGTGTGTGTGTGAGTGTGAGTGTGTGTCAGGAGTCTCCCAAAACACCTTAAGGTCTTCATTCTGGCTCTGGCGCTGAAGAATACCCATGTGGGCCTGCTTCGGGTCACTCCTGATGTTTCCAACTGGCTGCCTGAGGAAGTGAGAGATTTTAATACTTTAAAGGGGTAATCCGGGATTGGTACATACATTTTAGGAAATGTTAAATTAAATATATATAGCCATTGATTCTTGAAGAATGCAACTTCCACACACTGGTTACATTTCTCCAGCCCCATCACTCAGCTGTTTACCCCAAAAAGTGGCAGGGTCAGAATGTTGTTGTTCTTTGAATACTGGATTGCCCCTTTAATACCTTAATACTGCAGTTACAGATTCATCCATGCCAAACAACTCTGCTAGGGGACCTCAATCTGCAAGAGATCAGCAATGTTTTTAATGATCTGGACTGGGCACTTGGTTTGGTGGAGGGATGAAAAACATGTCATTTTCTCTTCAGACATCAACACTGTTATTGAAGTGACAGATACTAAAAATACATTGCAAATGGAACCCTATTCCATTTATAGTGCACTACTTTTGACCTGGGCCCCTAGGGGAATAGGGTGCCATTTTGGGGCCGATGCTGAGTCCGTCACATTAGTATGGATGACAATGTCAGGCAGCCCTGTGCTGAGACTGATTAGTAATCCCTGACTGTCTCTTCCTCCGATGCAAACACAAAAGCAAAATTGGCAGTTGAACAGTATTTCCATTTGATGGAGTTCACAGCGTTCCCCTGGAGTACTACATGACATTACTCTAATGTGGACATTATGTTCAGTTAGACCTCTATGGAGAAAGAGAGAGAACTGGAGTTGTTTTGTGGTCAAGCCAATGATGTTAGGCCCTGTCCAGAAATAACCCCTAGCCCCTAGGCTCTAGCCACTTGTCCCGGGAGAGGGGACTGGAGTTGTTTAGTGGTCAAGACATTGTGTTAGGTTAGGCACTGTCCAGAACCAACCTCTAGCTCCTAGGCATTACCTCCTCAACACTTGTGTAGACCTGAAAGAATTTGATAGGTTTAAGCAATATGACTAGCCTATCAGAGGGCAAGGTGGAGCTTGTGCTAGAGCAGACAGCTCTTGTTCTGTCATTCTGGGATAGTAAGAATACACTATTGTGAAGGCAGCATCCGAAATGTTCTATTTAGCATTATAAACTGGGTGGTTTGAGCCCCTAATGCTGATTGGCTGACAGCTGTGGTATATCAGACCGTATACCATGGGTATGACAAAACATTTAGTTTTACTGCTCTAATTACGTTGGTAACCAGTTTATAGTAGCAATAAGGCACCTCAGGGGTTTGTGATATATGGCCAATATACCACGGCTAAGGGCTGTGTTCAGGCTCTCTGTGTTGCGTCACGCTTAAGAACAGCCCTTAGCCATGGTATATTGGCCATATACCACACCCCCTCGTGCCTTATTGCTTAATAATATAATGAGTGATATCACGTTCAGTAGACAATACGATTTTAAATCCAAAGATCTTCATAATATGCCTCAATCTTTTAAATGTAATACATTTCTGTAGAGACAAACTTCCCAAACCTTGAAATATGTGTTCACAATCCACAGTGCCAGGTTCAACAGAAATGTTAGCTGCCATATGCCATTATAATCTTACCAGATTTACAATTGCTTGAGATAAACAATTAGATCGTCACACGCAACAGCTGTGCAACTAGAGATTGTTGAGTCAATGTCTGCATCCTAAAAGGCACCCTATTCCCTACATAGTGCACTAAGAAAGGAATATAGTGGAATTTGGGATGCAGGAGCTGTCCATGGTCCCTGTACCTCCTCCTGTCAGGGAGCTGTCCATGGTCCCTGTACCTCCTCCTGTCAGGGAGCTGTCCATGGTCCCTGTACCTCCTCCTGTTAGGGAGCTGTCCATGGTCCCTGTACCTCCTCCTGTTAGGGAGCTGTCCATGGTCCCTGTACCTCCTCCTGTTAGGGAGCTGTCCATGGTCCCTGGACCTCCTCCTGTTAGGGAGCTGTCCATGGTCCCTGTACCTCCTCCTGTTAGGGAGCTGTCCATGGTCCCTGTACCTCCTCCTGTCAGGGAGCTGTCCATGGTCCCTGTACCTCCTCCTGTCAGGGAGCTGTCCATGGTTCCTATACCTCCTCCTGTTAGGGTTCTGTCCATGGTCCCTGTACCTTCTCCTGTCAGGGAGCTGTCCATGGTCCCTGTACCTCCTCCTGTCAGGGAGCTGTCTATGGTTCCTATACCTCCTCCTGTCAGGGAGCTGTCCATGGTCCCTGTACCTCCTCCTGTTAGGGAGCTGTCCATGGTCCCTGTACCTCCTTCTGTTAGGGAGCTGTCCATGGTCCCTGTACCTCCTCCTGTTAGGGAGCTGTCCATGGTCCCTGTACCTCCTCCTGTTAGGGAGCTGTCCATGGTCCCTGTACCTCCTCCTGTCAGGGAGCTGTCCATGGTCCCTGTACCTCCTCCTGTCAGGGAGCTGTCCATGGTCCCTGTACCTCCTCCTGTTAGGGAGCTGTCCATGGTCCCTGTACCTCCTCCTGTCAGGGAGCTGTCCATGGTCCCTGTACCTCCTCCTGTCAGGGAGCTGTCCATGGTTCCTATACCTCCTCCTGTTAGGGAGCTGTCCATGGTCCCTGTACCTCCTCCTGTCAGGGAGCTGTCCATGGTCCCTGTACCTCCTCCTGTTAGGGAGCTGTCCATGGTCCCTGTACCTCCTCCTGTTAGGGAGCTGTCCATGGTCCCTGTACCTCCTCCTGTTAGGGAGCTGTCCATGGTCCCTGGACCTCCTCCTGTTAGGGAGCTGTCCATGGTCCCTGTACCTCCTCCTGTTAGGGAGCTGTCCATGGTCCCTGTACCTCCTCCTGTCAGGGAGCTGTCCATGGTCCCTGTACCTCCTCCTGTCAGGGAGCTGTCCATGGTTCCTATACCTCCTCCTGTTAGGGTGCTGTCCATGGTCCCTGTACCTTCTCCTGTCAGGGAGCTGTCCATGGTCCCTGTACCTCCTCCTGTCAGGGAGCTGTCTATGGTTCCTATACCTCCTCCTGTTAGGGAGCTGTCCATGGTCCCTGTACCTCCTCCTGTCAGGGAGCTCTCCATGGTCCCTGTACCTCCTCCTGTTAGGGAGCTGTCCATGGTCCCTGGACCTCCTCCTGTTAGGGAGCTGTCCATGGTCCCTGTACCTCCTCCTGTTAGGGAGCTGTCCATGGTCCCTGTACCTCCTCCTGTCAGGGAGCTGTCCATGGTCCCTGTACCTCCTCCTGTCAGGGAGCTGTCCATGGTTCCTATACCTCCTCCTGTTAGGGTTCTGTCCATGGTCCCTGTACCTTCTCCTGTCAGGGAGCTGTCCATGGTCCCTGTACCTCCTCCTGTCAGGGAGCTGTCTATGGTTCCTATACCTCCTCCTGTCAGGGAGCTGTCCATGGTCCCTGTACCTCCTCCTGTTAGGGAGCTGTCCATGGTCCCTGTACCTCCTCCTGTTAGGGAGCTGTCCATGGTCCCTGTACCTCCTCCTGTTAGGGAGCTGTCCATGGTCCCTGTACCTCCTCCTGTTAGGGAGCTGTCCATGGTCCCTGTACCTCCTCCTGTCAGGGAGCTGTCCATGGTCCCTGTACCTCCTCCTGTCAGGGAGCTGTCCATGGTCCCTGTACCTCCTCCTGTTAGGGAGCTGTCCATGGTCCCTGTACCTCCTCCTGTCAGGGAGCTGTCCATGGTCCCTGTACCTCCTCCTGTCAGGGAGCTGTCCATGGTTCCTATACCTCCTCCTGTTAGGGAGCTGTCCATGGTCCCTGTACCTCCTCCTGTCAGGGAGCTGTCCATGGTCCCTGTACCTCCTCCTGTTAGGGAGCTGTCCATGGTCCCTGTACCTCCTCCTGTTAGGGAGCTGTCCATGGTCCCTGTACCTCCTCCTGTTAGGGAGCTGTCCATGGTCCCTGGACCTCCTCCTGTTAGGGAGCTGTCCATGGTCCCTGTACCTCCTCCTGTTAGGGAGCTGTCCATGGTCCCTGTACCTCCTCCTGTCAGGGAGCTGTCCATGGTCCCTGTACCTCCTCCTGTCAGGGAGCTGTCCATGGTTCCTATACCTCCTCCTGTTAGGGTGCTGTCCATGGTCCCTGTACCTTCTCCTGTCAGGGAGCTGTCCATGGTCCCTGTACCTCCTCCTGTCAGGGAGCTGTCTATGGTTCCTATACCTCCTCCTGTTAGGGAGCTGTCCATGGTCCCTGTACCTCCTCCTGTCAGGGAGCTCTCCATGGTCCCTGTACCTCCTCCTGTTAGGGAACTGTCCATGGTACCTATACCTCCTCCTGTCAGGGAGCTATCCATGGTACCTGTACCTCCTCCTGTCAGGGAGCTGTCCATGATCCCTGTGCCTCCTCCTGTTAGGGAGCTGTCCATGGTTCCTGTTCCTCCTCCTGTCATGGAGCCTTCCATGGTCCCTGTACCTCCTCCTGTCAGGGAGCTGTCCATGGTTCCTATACCTCCTCCTGTCAGGGAGCTGTCCATGGTATCTGTACCTCCTCCTGTCAGGGAGCTGTCCATGGTCCCTGTACCTCCTCCTGTCAGGGAGCTGTCCATGGTACCTATACCTACTCCTGTCAGGGAGCTGTCCATGGTACCTATACCTCCTCCTGTCAGGGAGCTGTCCATGGTTCTGGATATAGTATTACCTACTAGAATACTAGGAGTAATTTAAAAGGATCTCTATGGTTCCAAACACGTTTTTTGTTGTTGCAGCTGTGGTTGTGAGGATATTGCTGCAACTGTGGCTGCTGTCCGTGGTGCTGAACATGTACTAATGGGTACTACTGCTGCTGTGGCTGGTATGAAGCAGGTAGATGACCGTGGTGCTGCAGCTGTGGCTGGTACGAATCAAGTAGATGATTGTGGTGCTGCGGCTGTGGCTGGTATGAAGCAGGTAGATGACCATGGTGCTGCAGCTGTGGCAGGTATGGAAGAGGTAGATGATCGTGGTGCTGAAGCTGTGGCTGGTATGAAGCAGGTAGATGACCATGGTGCTGCAGCTGTGGCTGGTATGAAGCAGGTAGATGACCATGGTGCTGCAGCTGTGGCAGGTATGGAAGAGGTAGATGATCGTGGTGCTGAAGCTGTGGCTGGTATGAAGCAGGTAGATGACCATGGTGCTGCAGCTGTGGCTGGTATGAAGCAGGTAGATGACCGTGGTGCTGCAGCTGTGGCTGGTGTGAAGCAGGTAGATGACCATGGTGCTGCAGCTGTGGCTGGTATGAAGCAGGTAGATGACTGTGGTGCTGCAGCTGTGGCTGGTATGAAGCAGGTAGATGACCCCATGGTGCTGCAGCTGTGGCTGGCATGAAGCATGTAGATGACAGTGGTGCTGCAGCTGTGGCTGGTATGAAGCAGGTAGATGACCGTGGTGCTGCTGCGGTGGCTGGTATGAAGCAGGTAGATGACTGTGGTGCTGCAGCTGTGGCTGGTATGAAGCAGGTAGATGATCATGGTGCTGCAGCTGTAGGATCGTCACTATCTGGGCAAAATCAAAACCCCACCTATTTCTATAATTTATCTTCTTAAAATCTGATTTTAAAACTAACCCTAACCTTAACCACACATCTAAACTTAAATGAAGACTAAAAGGCACATTTTTGTTTTCCTACATTTTTATGATATAGCCCATTTTGGAACCAAGCTGTGGGGGCTGCTGTAGCAAGGGCTGCTGTCCATGGTGCTGAAGAGGCTGGGGCCTGATGCCACAGCTGTGTCTTGTATAGGGGTTGCTGTCCATGGTGCTGAAGGGGCTGGGGTCTGCTGCCACAGCTGTGTCTTGTATAGGGGTTGCTGTCCATGCTCTTGCACAGCAGGTAGTCTATACTGGTGCCTTGTCAGAGGTTGCTGTCCATGGTGTTGCGGTGCTGAATCCCCCAGGGGTCATGTCCAGGGTGGTGCTGAAGGGACAGCTCCCAGCTGTGTCTCTGCGGGCGGGCATACACTCTCATGGCACCACAGTCACTAAATCATCATTCCGTTTTTTTTGCTATTGCTAAATAGACCTAGGGATGTGATTATATTTTGAGAGCACAGAGACAAGCACAGTATAGCTCATAAACACATGGACATAAGGGACCCGTGGCATAGCATTAATATATTATATATCATCCATATATTTTATCCATGTATATATACATATATATAATCCATAGCCATAGCTTTGAATATTTCATCTACTGCATCCTGTCATGAGGATCGGATCATATAAATGAACTCACAATGCACTGAGAGAGACAGCTTCGACCAGACACACAGTGTCCACCCTCTCGACTCCCAGCAGGCAGGCAGCGCAAATGTGCATCACAAACCATTTTAGAGACGGTTCATTGCTCCTCAACCCCATAACAGACACAGTGTGTCATACCCGTGCCCCGGTGCCCGGTCATAATCTTGTAGTGGAGGCATCTGCCTTAAACTAGTTGCCAGCGTCTTCATATAATCTAGAACCCTCAAACTCATCTCTGGACCTCGCCAGTTCCAATGCATTTTTTTTATTGTTCCCTTCTAATCAGGGACTAATTTAGACCTGGCCAGCAGGTGTGTGCAATGAATTATCAGGTAGGAAAAACAGCAGGCTCCGGACCTCGTAGGGTAAGAATATGTAGAATATCTGTAGCCTATCCGTTCACCGCCTGCGGGCAATGATGGATTCGATAACCGTCGAACGCTTTAGCAAGCAGCAATAAGTAATCTAACAGATGTAGCTTAACTGCGTGCGCAGTATTTCGACAAGTTGTATGTTGACCAGGAACATTACGAGCACAAACTGCGCGAAAACACGTACAACGCTCCCCAAATTAGTCCACTTAGCTGAAGTCAGTGGATCTATTTAATGGTTTACGAACGCAGGTAACGGACCTTTAGGTAGCCTAACTCACTCCTCACTCAACCTATTCTGTCTGACAAGGAGTATGGTGCCAAACCATTGACTTGCCAGACAGTAACATAACCCTTTGAATGTGTATGGGGGATGCCCTCGATGATCGTTTCACTCTTTAGCTCAGTCAACCTTCATGTCCGCCCTTGAAGCAAACTCTCCTGTCAGTCTCTACTTGCCTGTTCCAGTCTCCGGCGCTTTTCGAAACGACGGTTCAGCGAACTGTACAACTAACCAACCAATCCGCTCTTATGCCTGTGTTTAACCATTCAGATGTTCGGGTATGACTTCCACAGTAATAACCACTGAACCGATTCTCACCCTTTGTATGGTTATAGACTCTGAATAAACAGTACATGTCGTGTAAGGAGCAAAATAACGTCCGTGTTTGGTGTATGTTTGGTCATTATTATCAAATTTCCTCTTGTTCCATTAGGACTAAGAACTTAGAGTTGCACACTTTACAGATACAGTGCATTTATACGTGTGTGAAAACAAAGCGAGCTGATTTTGTCTCTGTTACGATCAATTCGGTATATTTATTTGGCAATGCGCAATGGACTCTTATTATGGTTGAACAAAAGTAAAAATGTTAAGAAAACAAAGTTATAACATTAACTTAGTAGACTCAATTAGATATATTCTTACCTCGAAGCATATTACCAAAATATTAACTTAAGTGAAAAGTTTGCCATATTTAGGTCAACGTCGAAAAAATGACTTTCTGAAGTCCCTGCCATGCAACATTTGGAACGGATGAAGTGCTATATCTTGACTAAACTGCTCAACAAAACCCCCCAAATCATTCGATGAACATAAACATGCATACCTAATACTGTTTTGACCTAAATACAAGAAACAACTACATCCACAGTCGTGAAGAGGAGGGAGGATATGTTCTGTAGGCTACTTTGCATAAGAACAGAAGAAGACACTAGTTAGTACAGACAGAGGCGAGTTTCAGACATTGTCTCAAAACAGCACACATAACACCTGCCACATCAGCAAAAATTGTAGAACAAATCTTTAAAAAAAATATGAATATCCTTGTTTCAAAATCATAAGGAGGGTTATTCCACTATCCGCTTATAATGTCCCGTGATGATAGAATATATAATGTTTTTTATTGTCCTGCGCGCGCCAGCTCATCGGTCTTTGCAGCCAAAATACCCCAATATTCCAACAACGAATGGTAAACCCCAACCCAACGTGCGGGTTCGTCAGGAGCAGTACGCCTGTCTGTCTGGGCAGTGGGCACAAAACCCCGGGTCCAAGTCCAAGGGAACATCCCTGTGCCTTGAATTAAGGGAAGGCTATGTAAGAGTGTCAGAGGGTGGGGGTGGGAAAGTGGTATACCAGACGCAGCAAGAAAACGTCCATACGTGCTTTATCTTAGTGGCTGTGACGTGATATTGCAGCCCCAGTCCTAAGCAGGGTGAGCGAGCAGAGCGGTTTCTATCTCTCCTCCATACTTACTCAGTATTCAAACATCCGTCCGCTAAGGATTTTTTTGGACTTCTTGCTGCCTCGTCTTGATAGGCTAATATATCTGGAGAAAAGACACGAAGGGACCCGTCGATGATCCATAGAGGTATACCTTCACGGTAATTTGGTAGATTTTTGTCCCCCACATCATTCTACTATTTCTCTATTGGGCTGTCGCGAGTTGTTTCGCTTCTCACTGGGTCCGTTTTGATGGAAAAAAGCGACGCGGAGGAGATGATCCAGACGGGAGTCTAACGCATTTTTTTTTGTCCATTGACGATCATCTTGTTGCATTGGACTTCTATTGTGGGCTATGGGAAGTATCGATTCGCAAGGAGACAGCACATTTTGCTCTTCATAAAGGATGTGGTCAAGTATTTTGGAAAAATAGCCATAGCTTCCGGATTGTAAGGTAATTTTGGGGATAATATTAATTGCATTATTATTATTATTATTATTATTAGTATGCTATTATGATTTTTGGCTGTAGACAGTTAAATCAGCCAGGCATTCAGATAATACCAACAGATTCCACGCCAGCCAGGCTACTGCAACGCTCTCGGTTTTACCGATATAGCCTAGTCTGAAAGTTCAAATATTCCATCTCGATCAACATTTCTGTGGCTGCAGCATTGTATCTCTGTTTCGAATGAATAGGCTCTAACATGCGTCGAGGCATTCCAACCATGGGACGGACACACATAGACTACACAGGGTTGGAATAAGTTAACAGATGTATTTCTGTGCGCCTTTTATCAAAAATGGGCAAAACATCTCGTTTTAGCGCCGTCTATGTGTCAGTGAATTGGGATTGAGTTGATATTTCATTATATTCATATCGCTTTGCAAAACAGGAGGAAAAACAACTTTAATTTGAGAGTAAAATAAGCGGATGTTTCTGCATCCTCTACCAAATTGTAATCCTCGATAAGCGCTCAAACCATGTCCATTTAGCAAAAGGACTTCTGTTTTCAGAGAACGGCATGTTCCCTATGAATCTTATAAACAGTGATAATGCAAGAATTACCTATCCATTGCTGAGAATATTTGCAGAGAAATAGCATTTAGGTACTATATGAACAGGTCCCAAACCAAAATACAACATTCTGTCCATTTGGCAGCACAATATGCCATTATATTATATCGCATTCTTTGTCAATTTATCATGCATAACCTATACTAATGTCCTCAAATTAGGTTTATAGTCCTCAATGTTCGAAATCTTACTATTCTCATGTTCTCAGAATAATATTCTATAGACTTAATTCCACCGCCTACTCACACACCACTGTGACACTGCTCACAGCTGCAATGCCTGCAGGATTAATACAATCAGGACATCGCATGCATTCTCTCGCTCGCTCTCTCTCGCCCTCTCCCTCTCTCGCGACTCGATACGTGATCCAGATCTGTCTATTAGTAGATGGAAGAACGTTACAGGTATCATTAGCTGCCTATAAGGGAGGAGAAGAAAGCCCATGTTAGTTATGTTAAGGAAATCGGGACTGGGGACACGATGCTGTATTTGTGTCAATGTGTGGGTTGGTTCATCTCCCACTGAGTCTTTATATGAAATTAGTGTATAATGGACTTCCAAACCAGTTCTTAGTCCACTATTGAATTGAGGAAAGATACAGGTTGGATGGATGGGCGTGTAACATAGCCTACAGCATATCACGCAGTATGGACTCTGATTCGGAAATCCAAGGTTGATTAAAAAAAAATAGACACAGATTCAAAACCCTTTTTGACAGGGACTTGGAATACACCGAAGACATAATCCAGTTCATTATTCTCATCGAAATGAATATCGATGGTTTAAAGCACCTCTTCGTGATGCGTAATGGAGAACATAGTTGCGCAAAATGAGCTCACATCCAATAAAATACCACATGCAGCCTATATGTCCCTCTCAGAGCAATATGATAACTGTTCACAATCACACACCTCACTTTCTTCGTGATGGACACACACATATGAACACGCGAGCCCCACCACGTTCGAAATATTTCAAAGATTGACGGTTCCCTAGTTCCGCAAATCGGTCCAATTAATTACAACTCAGTAACGACTGACACGAGTTTCATTGATCCCTTATGCGGACTTCCCCAAATCAAGCGACCATAGCAACCACAAGGTGGCAGTGTTTGTCCAAAGTTTTATCTTTCTTGCAAAAGGCAGCAAGGGAGAGGAGCAGGAGACTGCCCGCCATAATGTAACAGTGGAACAGGACTGATGATGGTTAGCCAGGTGTTTTCCAAGGCGGAAAAGGTTGAGGCCTCACTATGAACCAAACGTTGGTATAATCAGATCACCCTGTATTAGACCTACACAGGTTCATGTTGTTTACTATTACTAACTGTGTCTTTAAGAGTCCTTGGTGTCATTTTTACATCTCTCCCCCTTGCAGGCCAAATGACATAGGATGAAGGCTATTCGTAACCAGTTGATTTATATATTTTCCACCTATCTCCTGGTTATGTTTGGATTAACTGGTGCACAAGACTACTGGTGTTCCACTTTGGTCAAGGGGGTCATATATGGATCTTACTCAGTGACTGAGATGTTTCCCAAGAACTACACAAACTGCACATGGACGTTGGAGAACCCTGACCCTACCAAATACAGCATCTACCTTAAACTATACAAACGAGACTTGAGCTGCTCCGAGTTCTCTTTGCTTGCTTATCAATTCGATCACTACTCGCACGAGAAGATCAATGAATTGCTGAAAAACAACGAGTCTATAGTGTACCTGTGTGATTCCAAGAATATGTATATATTTTTGCAGTATGACAAGAATTTTGTGCAGCTACGGAGGGTTTTCCCTTACGATTATAACGGATTGCAGAAGACGGACGAAGAGGAGAAGTCTGTGGTGGAATTCTTGGTCTTGAACAAGGCGAGCCCCAGTCAATTTGGATGTCAGGTGCTGTGCACGTGGCTGGAAAACTGCCTGAAATCGGAGAAAGGAACTGTGGAAACATGTGGAATAGTGTATACGAAATGCACCTGTCCCCAGCACCTAGGCGACGGAGAATCAGAAAGTATGCTTGTGCTTAACAACGTGGTTTTGCCTTTAAATCCCCAAACGGAGGGATGCCTGACTCCACAAATCCGTGCTGGGCAGGTGTGCAACATCAGTGCAGAGGTTAAACGACCAGCAAAGGAGGGTGAGTAACCAGCCCCAAACATGCTGTATGTCTAACATACTGCAGTTATACTACAGTTCAATGAGCATTGTTTGTATGTATGCATATATAGATGAGTCAGCTGGGAGTTTGAGTCAACCTAGCTCTGGTCCAGGGCGTTAGTGCGTATTCTTCTACTAACCAAACATCTCTTGGTAGTGGAACGCACAATAACAACTTGGACTAGAGCTAGAGTCAACTGTGCACGTCAATAGCCTCTTTTAACCCCTCTCTACCCCCCTACCTGTATAGCGCATGTCTGTCTACAGAGGTGGGTTGTGGGCTGTGAAACAAAGAACACACACAGCTGACCTCACAATGCAATGCATCCCTAGACCAAAGCTACAAGAGGAGCGGGTGTTGTACATGAGATACGCCAGGTCTATATTCCTCCACAGCCCAGCCCACCAACATGTATGCTGCTCATCACTAATATACAATTATATTGCAATTATTGGTTGATAATGACCAGTGGTTTTCAGGTGTTGGTGATGTGTTTCATCACCAATGACTATGGTAGTGTTTTCTCATTCCCAGGACCATGGAGAGAGGCGCTGTGATGGTGTAGCGACTTCATAGTCACACTGAAGGAAATAAGATCCATAAATATCTAGTCTTTTAACACCATTGTAGATGACATCTCTCATTAGGATAGAACTACAGCAACACTGAAGCAGTCAAAACCAATCCAACGTTTGGTTTAGCAGTTGTTCATTAAAATGAGTCTGTTTAGTGTTTACAGACCTCCACAATACTTATTAAAGGGATGATTGGAATATGCCTTTCAATTAGAACAGAACATAGACTACGGAGTCAACGCATAGTTTTGACACAACAGAATACTATAGTCTAGAATAGTGAATACTAGAATCCTGGATATATTCTAAAATATTCTAGAATACTGGTCTAAAATACAGAACACTAGAATACTGGATATATTCTAGATCATTCCAGCATACTGATCTAGAATACATAACACTGCATCAGAAACTCCCAAACATGGAAATAAGAATGAAAAGAATGGGCTTAGAAGCTCTAACCCTGGCAATTGACTTGTAAACTCATGGGCACACTCACAATGGTATTGTGATGCAATCATTTCCATGGTATTTTGGAATGTTCTATCAACTGATGCTGGATTGCCATGGTAATGTAGAATGTTCATTCAAACGATGCTAAATGATGTGGCTCATGCAATGGAATGCATTTTTTGTAATGTCAGTTGAGTTGACTCAACAAATCACAGTACAGATTGAAGGTTACACTTTCTGCTTTTACTTCCTGGCATGGGCACACTCAAAAGGGCTGCCAGTCCACCAATTATGTCACCATTGACTTGAATGGAGACACCCTTTCTATTCATTCTTATTTCTATGCTCCCAAAACCATTCTCTCAGATTCTAGTCTGTTCTTTGTCCTGTTTATACAGTTTGCGGTATTAGACTTTCAACATTACTCCAAAAGTATTGCATGCCCGCCCGTGCTTGACTAGGCCTTTGTTTTGGAATACAGCTAACATAATATCAAGCTCTCTTCCCTTGCTTTGTAAATTATGAATAATCTCTCCCCCAGATGCCTGGGTTGCAGATGACCAGATTTCTTCAGCTTTTCATTTATTGTCAAGGGTTAGACAGAAAACTCAGAAGTGGTATTTTTTTTTGCTGTTCTTTCTCCCACAACCACACAGTATCTATCTGCATCGGCCTGTCACCATTTCAGCTTACGCTGGCAAGTGTGACAAATGCCCTTAATTGCTTCCGGAGGATTCCATCCTTTTTCTTTAAATACCCTATGAAACTGTCACCATGTAGTGAAATCCCACACACTCGCTGTTTGCTAGTTTATTCTACGTCGTATTAGTAACTCACACTCAGACACACAGAAACACAGATAGACACAGAATAAAGACACACACACACAAGTACACACACACACAGACAGAGAGACAGACAGGCAGACAGACAGACAGAAAGACATAACCCCCCCCCCCCCCACACACACACACACACAGAGACTTATTTTAGAGTATCTGTTGCATAATAAATACATGTATCAAGCCTGAATGTTTAGGAGCCACTTCAAAAGAGTGTTGTGATGACTCAACCAAATCCTGTATATGTGGAGGGGAGAGATAAGAGCACAGAGGTGTGGTGGCAGATTTACAATGTGTGTGTGTGTGTGTGTGTGTGTGTGTGTGTGTGTGTGTGTGTGTGTGTGTGTGTGTGTGTGTGTGTGTGTGTGTGTGTGTGTGTGTGTGTGTGTGTGTGTGTGTGTGTGTGTGTGTGTGAGGTGTGGTGACAGATTCAGAGGGAGCCACAGTAAAGAGGGAGCCATTCCGGCACAGTGATCCAAGCATAATGAATCACACATTACACTTTGAAAAAACACACAACAGAAAAGAATGAACCAATGTTATAGGAGCAATCCCCCTTTGGCAACAGTCACAGATGGAACCACGCGTCGAATAATAGAACCCCGGGGGAACAATTAGCAGCTTTCTGATCAAACAGAAAGTAGAACTGTAGAACCTTACATAGAATGACTGAATGGAGTTCAGTTGAGTTAAGCTGGTCTCTGGTTCTCCCTGGTTCTTCTTGGTTCTCCACTCCTCATCATACAGAGCATAGAACACAGAACATGGAACATAGAACCTCACAATGACTGCATGGAGTTCAGTTGAGTCTAGCTGGTCCTTCTCTGGTTTTCCCTGGTTCTTCACTCCTGATCGAACGGAACATAGAATGTAGATACTCAAATAGAACGACTGCATGGAGTTGAGTTGAGCCGGTCCCTGTGATTCTCCCCCTTGGCCTTTGCTTCCGTGCAAATAGAAAACAGAGCATTTTGTGCCGCCTGGCTGGCAGAAAGGATTGCTTTGAGTCTATGCAAATGAGATGTTCCGTTTTTTTTCTCTGTTTGTAAAACATTAGGGAGTATAGAAGGTCCTTGTCATTGACCATGGAACCACGTGACATTGTAGGAACTGGGTATTGTTGTTGGAGTAGAAGACTGTATTTGTGTGTAGGTGGTCGTAGGGGATTAGGTCATGATATATATGAGGTGGTCGTAGGGATATCATAGGGGATTAGGTCATGATATATATTAGGTGGTTGTAGGGATATCGTAGGGGATTAGGTCATGATATATATTAGGTGGTCGTAGGGATATCATAGGGGATTAGGTCATGATGTATATTAGATATTCGTAGGGATATCATAGGGGATTAGGTCATGATGTATATTAGATATTCGTAGGGATATCGTAGGGGATTAGGTCATGATGTATATTAGATATTCGTAGGGATATCATAGGGGATTAGGTCATGATGTATATTAGATATTCGTAGGGATATCATAGGGGATTAGGTCATGATGTATATTAGATATTCGTAGGGATATCATAGGGGATTAGGTCATGATATATATTAGATATTCGTAGGGATATCGTAGGGGATTAGGTCATGATATATATTAGATATTCGTAGGGATATCATAGGGGATTAGGTCATGATATATATTAGATATTCGTAGGGATATCATAGGGGATTAGGTCATGATGTATATTAGATATTCGTAGGGATATCATAGGGGATTAGGTCATGATGTATATTAGATATTCGTAGGGATATCATAGGGGATTAGGTCATGATATATATTAGGTGGTCGTCGGGATATCGTAGGGGATTAGGTCATGATATATATTAGATATTCGTAGGGATATCATAGGGGATTAGGTCATGATGTATATTAGATATTCGTAGGAATATCATAGGGGATTAGGTCATGATGTATATTAGATATTCGTAGGGATATCATAGGGGATTAGGTCATGATATATATTAGATATTCGTAGGAATATCATAGGGGATTAGGTCATGATGTATATTAGATATTCGTAGGGATATCATAGGGGATTAGGTCATGATGTATATTAGATATTCGTAGGGATATCATAGGGGATTAGGTCATGATGTATATTAGATATTCGTAGGGATATCATAGGGGATTAGGTCATGATGTATATTAGATATTCGTAGGGATATCATAGGGGATTAGGTCATGATGTATATTAGATATTCGTAGGGATATCATAGGGGATTAGGTCATGATGTATATTAGATATTCGTAGCGATATCATAGGGGATTAGGTCATGATATACATTATAGCCACATTCATTGGCGTCCATCGTTAGGTGTGCACCATATTCTGATTTGAAAAACATCTCAAATACTAGATTATGAGCGTAGCCTTCTTAAACATAGTGCCAAGCGGTGTTTCTAACGTGTCTGCTCTGGAACTTCAATCGTTATCCTGTGTTGTTGTCAATGGTGGATGTGTGTCATGAAAAATGGGATTAAGTATGTGAATCTCAAGGGTGACAAAACTATTGAGAAGAGCTGTGTCTCTGTGGATGACATCATCCCACATCGTCCTAATGTGTCCATGTAGTGAAGAGCTGTGTCTCTGTGGACGACATCATCCCACATCGTCCTAATGTGTCCATGTAGTGAAGAGCTGTGTCTCTGTGGACGACATCATCCCACATCGTCCTAATGTGTCCATGTAGTGAAGAGCTGTGTCTCTGTGGATGACATCATCCCACATCGTCCTAATGTGTCCATGTAGTGAAGAGCTGTGTCTCTGTGGACGACATCATCCCACATCGTCCTAATGTGTCCATGTAGTGAAGAGCTGTGTCTCTGTGGACGACATCATCCCACATCGTCCTAATGTGTCCATGTAGTGAAGAGCTGTGTCTCTGTGGATGACATCATCCCACATCGTCCTAATGTGTCCATGTAGTGAAGAGCTGTGTCTCTGTGGACGACATCATCCCACATCGTCCTAATGTGTCCATGTAGTGAAGAGCTGTGTCTCTGTGGATGACATCATCCCACATCGTCCTAATGTGTCCATGTAGTGAAGAGCTGTGTCTCTGTGGATGACATCATCCCACATCGTCCTAATGTGTCCATGTAGTGAAGAGCTGTGTCTCTGTGGATGACATCATCCCACATCGTCCTAATGTGTCCATGTAGTGAAGAGCTGTGTCTCTGTGGATGACATCATCCCACATCGTCCTAATGTGTCCATGTAGTGAAGAGCTGTGTCTCTGTGGACGACATCATCCCACATCGTCCTAATGTGTCCATGTAGTGAAGAGCTGTGTCTCTGTGGATGACATCATCCCACATCGTCCTAATGTGTCCATGTAGTGAAGAGCTGTGTCTCTGTGGACGACATCATCCCACATCGTCCTAATGTGTCCATGTAGTGAAGAGCTGTGTCTCTGTGGATGACATCATCCCACATCGTCCTAATGTGTCCATGTAGTCAGATCTCTTCTCCAAACGCAGCATTTGACATTGTTCTATCAACATGTTAATAACAGTTTAAAAGCAACAGCTTATTTTTTTTCTGAATATTTTCTTCTAGCATCTATTTATAGTTCAGCAGGGTTGGTGTGTGTCTTTCCTGGGTGTGTGTTTGAGTGTGTGTGTTTGTGTTTATGCGTGTGTTTGTGTGTGTGTTTGTGTGTGTGCTTGTGTGTGGCAGAGAGGTTGAATTTAATTCCATTTTCATCTGGATAACCACTGGGTTTAAAAGAGTACATAGTATATGTCCCAAATGGCACCCTATTCCCTATATAGTGCACTACTTTTGACCAGAGCACATAGGGTATCCCATAGGAAATTGGGTGTCATGTGGGACACAGCCCGAGTCTCCTGTGGCAGCAAAACAGTGTTAAGTAGTGTGTGCGTGTGTGTGTGTGTGTGTGTGTGTGTGTGTGTGTGTGTGTGTGTGTGTGTGTGTGTGTGTGTGTGTGTGTGTGTGTGTGTGTCTGTGTGTGTGTGTGTGTGTGTGTGTGTGTGTGTGTGTGTGTGTGTGTGTGTGTGTGTGTGTGTGTGCAGCAACACAGACTGGGGGTTCTTTCCTGCTCCTGATGAGGAATCATATCCGTTACTAAAGCATGGACAAGGTCTCTCCATAAAAAACCCTGTTACTCTGACATCCACACCCGGCATGGCAGAGGTTGACCCGGCATGGCAGAGGTTGACCTGGCATGGCAGAGGTTGTCTGCCTCTCAAATGGTCCCGTACCCACTATGTAGTGCACTTCTTTTGACCTGAGAGCTATGGGAATCCCTATGGGCCCTGGTCAAAAGTAGTGCACTACACTATATTGGGAATATGGTTCCAATTGGGATGCAAACCCTGTCTGGCTAACCTGTTTTATTTATTTAACCTTTATTTAACTAGGCAAGTCAGTCACAAATACATTCTTATTTACAATGATGGCCTACCAGAAGGCAAAAGGCCTCTTGCGGGGACGGGTGCTGGGATTAAAAATAACAATATATGACAAAACGCATATCACGACCAGAGAGACAACACACTGCATAAAGAGAGACCTAAGACAACAACATAGCATGGCAGCAACACTGGCTGACCTGTCCTTCAATGCCTTAACCTGTCAGACGGAAATCAATATCGGAGGTGGTTAGTTTAGGCCCAAGATTAATCCAAGCTAGACCTCGCAGCAGAATGACCTAATGCTTTGGGGATGTTAATTGTGATGGTGCTGAAGACAATAAGAACATATTATATATGTACATTAGTTGATTAAAACATTACTGCAGTGTTAATTTGTTGATTCATATCTACTCTTTCCACATTAATGGTGTGATTGTTGCTTGTATAGCAGAATTAGTTGTGGAGGTAAATGTTATTGCATGACATTGCTGTCTGTCCACAACAGATAAGGATGTTTATTTTTAACTATGAGTGTACCTGTTTTTTTGGATGGTAGATGCTCTTATAACATGAATTATCCAAGCAGAATGCTTTAATGGTGATAATTCTACATACTATTGACAACAATTAAAACTATATACAGATGTAGGATCATAATTTGAGCCAGTTTGCTACAGCAGGCAAATAATGCTGCAGCAACAAGAAATATGAATTATTATGTAGATTGTAATCAATGGACATTTTGGTAAGGGTTGATACATTTTTTTAAAAGGAAAATCAAGTCTGAAATGTCAAAGTGGAAATTGCAACCTCAGAAGCCCTTTTAAAACTGAAATACTCCTCAAATACACCAGAAGTGTATTCATTTGATTTGAATACAATTTGATTTGAAGTTGTACATTTCCTGCATTGCAGAACAGTTCTCCTGCAACAAGGTGATCAAATTAAGATCAACACACAAAAAATTTAACAAAATATGCTGTATCTTCCTGAACACATCTTCAGAAAATAATAAACCAACTTAAATTATATTAAATGACAATGTCGTCAAAGTTGGACTTTTGATGAAGTTCAAAAAGTTGGAAATATAAACTAAATGATTTTCTTATTCTGCTAATATGAGTCATTTGGGTGTAAATGTCTAGTAAAGCGTATACTGTACAGTCTGTCATGTGTTTTCTGTTGTCCAGGACAGCAGCTGTGTTGTACTGTACAGTCTGTCATGTGTTTTCTGGCATGTTGTCCAGGACAGCAGCTGTGTTGTACTGTACAGTCTGTCATGTGTTTTCTGGCATGTTGTCCAGGACAGCAGCTGTGTTGTTCTGTGCAGCCTGTTGATGACGAGCCCATGGCGTTAGACGGACTCTGTCTTTGCTCTTTTTGTCTCACTGAGAATCTGCTATAGCTACAGTATAGTATCCATGTCTTCTGCATGGCCCTCATGTCAGTAGGGTTAAGGGCTTTTCGCACTACTGAGCCGAACCAAGCCGAGCCAAATGAGGCTGTACTGAGCTGGCTTGGTTACACAGCCACCATAGATTCTGGAATCCTGCTGAAAGGACAATGTGAAATAAGAAATTCCAGCCAATACAGTCTGGTTTCACACATTATTCTGAAATGTGTATTAGTGGCTAGAGCCAGCCCTTTCTGGAGTTAGACAAACAACTTGGCACCTTATCTAGTGCACTACTTTTGACCCCTATCTAGTGCACTACGTTTGACCAGGCCCCATAGGGCCAAATGTAGTGCACCATATAAGGGATTGGGTGCCATTTGGGATGCAACCCAGGGTTTGATCTCTCCAGGATAGCAACCAGGTCCCGCTGTCTGCCTTCACTCTTCCTTCTCTGTCACTTCTTCCACTGCAGGTGTTTTTGACACTGGAATAAAAAGCTCAAAATCAACCCCGGAGTCTAAATTGTGCCACTTAAATTTCTGGCTGCTGCAACTGCACCAGAGGATCAACATCTTGAGGCATTGTCTCATTATTACATGGCTGGGCTATTTTAACTAGCATTGCCACCGTTGGCCATCAGACGTTATTGTCTGCGTCTGCGTCCCAAATGGCACCCTATACCCGAAGTAGTGTACTACTTGACCACAGTGAGCCCCATAGGATTCCATGCTGCTTTTGACTTCAATAATTGGCGTCTTAAGTGCCCCATTGTGTGAGAGAATTGACGTGTCGTTCTGTGTGACTATTGTCTCATTGCGCCGGTACTCGGAGGGCAAATGGAAGGCTGAATAGCTAAGGACATACAATATAAGGTCACCAGCAAACCAAGAGGCTCTGCAAAAAAGACTACACGGAGGTCCAAGGGAGTGGCGTAGGCAGTCAGTGTCTTGGTATGGGACACAGGCTTGGTTCCATTTCTCACCCTAGCTACTTCTCCTAGCACCTGCCACTAAGTTTCACAGAACGTGGACTGGACCAAAGCAAGAACATGTTTAGCATGTGACATCATAATTATGTTATTTTTTGGTTCTGAATTGGAGGATTTATAATAACCAGATAAGAGTGAGGAGGGAGAAGGAAGGAGAGAGAGGGAGAGCAGAAAGGGAGTGAGAGAGGGAGAGAATAAAGGGAGTGAGAGAGAGGGAGCAAGAGAGAGAGAGAGAGAGAGAGAGAGAGAGAGAGAGAGGGGGGGGGGAGCAAGAGAGAGAGAGAGAGAGAGCGAGAGAGAGAGGCAGGGAGAGAGAGAGAGAGATGGAGGGAGAGAAGAAAGGGGGGAACAACCAAACGGTCTCTGTTACAACCAGGTAAAGAGACGTCTGGAATATCCAGAGGTAACCTTCCACCACACCTCTGTCACTAAAAGTAAAAACACGCTTCAGCTTTAAAAACACGGTGCAGCTTTAAAAACACGGTGCAGCTTTAAAAACACAGTGCCGCTTTAAAAACACAGTGCCGCTTTAAAAACACAGCGCAGCTTTAAAAACACGATGCAGCTTTAAAAACACAGCGCAGCTTTAGAAACACAGTGCAGCTTTAAAAACACAGCGCAGCTTTAGAAGGAGAGCACTGCTGTAAAAACACAGTGCAGCTTTAAAACACAGTTCCGCTTTAAAAACACAGTGCTGCTTGAAAAACCCAGTGCAGCTTTAGGAGAGCACTGCTTTAAAAACCCAGTGCAGCTTTAGAAGGAGAGTACTGCTTTAAAAACACAGTGCAGCTTTAGAATGAGAGCACTGCTTTAAAAACACAGTGCAGCTTTAGAAGGAGAGCACTGCTTTAAAAACACAGTGCAGCTTTAGAAGGAGAGCACTGCTTTAAAAACACAGTGCAGCTTTAGAAGGAGAGTGCAGCAGTACATCTTTGTTGTGACTTCATATCTCTCCTAGTTTGAATTAAAAGACTGGTGATTGGCTGTGAACTACCATTCTCATTAATTCCAGCACAATGTGAAATCCAGTTTATAATACTAGACTGTACAGAGAGAACCCTATAAATCCATTGCCAGATAGTTATGTTTTATGGTTTCTGACTAAGCTGAGCTACTGTACAGCGCCGTGTGGAAAATGGCAGTGGGGAGTTTTATTGGCAAATGAAGTGTGCGAGGGAGGCAGCGCTCTAATGCACTGTCACCTGCCAAAGTCCTGGGCTGCCTGTGTCCCAAATGGCACCTATTCCCTTTATAGTGCACTACTATTGACCAGGGCCCATAGACCAGGACCATAGGGCTCTGGTCAAAAGTTGTTCACTATATAGGCAATAGGGCGCCATTTGGGATGCGTTGAGTGAGCTGAGCACTGCAGCAGTCTCCCTCAGCCTCCGTCTCAGCAGCGCATAGTGAGGCCTTTTATTCACCCTGGATCTCAGTCAAGTCACTCAGTAGTCTCACTGCATTATGCTCACCCCTATTGTTCAGTACACTTGGAGGCCATTTTAGTTTCAATTCACTGAAGGAGGGAGGAAGAGGAAGGGCAGGCAGCTCAACAGTACCTGGATTCATTTGTTTTAGCGATAGGTTGATTGGTGCATGGTATGTCTTTCATTTGTCAATGTACATGATCACATAATCACTTATATTATAGACAGAAGTATATTCTGTTTCTCTCTCCACAGCAGTGGTGGAAAAAGTACCCAATTGTCATACTTGAGTAAAAGTAAAGATACCTTAATAGAAAATGACTTACGTAAAAGTGAAAGTCATCCGGTAAAATAGTACTTGAGTAAAAGTCTAAAAGTATTTGGTTTAAATATACTTAAGTATCAAAAGTAAAAGTAAAGTAAAAATCATTTAAAATTCCTTATATTGTGCAAACCATACGATACAGTTTTATAGTTTTTTAAATTTACGGATAGCCAGAGGCACACTCCAACACCCAGACATAATTTACAAACGAAGCATTTGTGAGTCCGCCAAATCAGATGCAGTATGAAGGACCAGGGATGTTCTCTTGATAAGTGCATGAATTGGACCATGCTCCTGTCCTCTTAAGCATTCAAAATGTAACGAGTACTTTTGGATGTCAGGGAAAATGTATGGAGTAAAAAGTACATTATTTTCTTTAGGAATGTAGTGAAGTAAAAGTAAAAGTTGTCAAAAATATAAATAGTAAAGTAAAGTACAGATACCCCAAAAATTGTTGTACTTTGAAGTGTTTTTACTGAGTTACTTTACACCACTGCTCCACGGTGCTGGTTGTGGCAAGATCCACACATCTTATTGTGTCAGACATGTCAAAGGTGACACACTATACACATGATTTGTTTTGGTTTGCACTGGCATTATGCTAATGTGTCCACACGACAAGCTTTCCACATGACAGGACGTGAGTGAATACTCTCTGAGGCGTGAGACAGTTGTCCAATGCTTGATAGCTAAGCAACAGTTCAGGCAGTCACAAAAGGCTTACAGGCAAACCTCCCACATTCTAAAGGAGGGAGATGGAACCTTCCACATTCTAAAGGAGGGAGATGGAACCTTCCACATTCTGAAGGAGGGAGATGGAACCTTCCACATTCTGAAGGAGGGAGATGGAACCTTCCACATTCTGAAGGAGGGAGATGGAACCTTCCACATTCTGAAGGAGGGAGATGGAACCTTCCACATTCTGAAGGAGGGAGATGGAACCTTCTACATTATGAAGGAGGGAGATGGAACCTCCCACATTCAAAAGGAGGGAGATGAAAATCTTCCACATTCTGAAGGAGGGAGATGGAAACTCCCACATTCTAAAGGAGGGGAGATGAAATCTTCCACATTTTAAAGGAGGGAGATGGAATTTTCCACATTCTAAAGGAGGGAGATGAAATCTTCCACATTCTGAATGAGGTAGATGGAACCTTCCACATTCTGAAGGATGGAGATGGAATCTTCCACATTCTAAAGGAGGGAGATGAAATCTTCCACATTCTAAAGGAGGGAGATGGAACCTCCCACATTCAAAAGGAGGGAGATGAAAATCTTCCACATTCTGAAGGAGGGAGATGGAAACTCCCACATTCTAAAGGAGGGGAGATGAAATCTTCCACATTTTAAAGGAGGGAGATGGAATCTTCCACATTCTAAAGGAGGGAGATGAAATCTTCCACATTCTGAATGAGGTAGATGGAACCTTCCACATTCTGAAGGATGGAGATGGAATCTTCCACATTCTAAAGGAGGGAGATGAAATCTTCCACATTCTAAAGGAGGGAGATGGAATCTTCCACATTCTAAAGGAGGGAGATGGAACCTTCCACATTCTGAAGGAGGGAGATGGAACCTTCCAAATTCTGAAGGAGGGAGATGGAACCTTCCACATTCTGAAGGAGGGAGATGGAACCTTCCACATTCTGAAGGAGGGAGATGAAATCTTCCACATTCTAAAGGAGGGAGATGGAACCTTCCACATTCTAAAGGAGGGAGATGGAACCTTCCACATTCTGAAGGAGGGAGATGGAACCTTCCAAATTCTGAAGGAGAGAGATGGAACCTTCCACATTCTGAAGGAGGGACATGGAACCTTCCACATTCTGAAGTAGGGAGATAGAACCTTCCACAATCTAAAGGAGGGAGATGGAATCTTCCACATTCTGAAGGAGGGAGATGGAACCTTCCACATTCTGAAGGAGGGAGATGGAACCTTCCACATTCTGAAGGAGGGAGATGGAATCTTCCACATTCTGAAGGAGGGAGATGGAACCTTCCACATTCTGAAGGAGGGAGATGGAAACTTCCACATTCTGAAGGAGGGAGATGGAACCTTCCACATTCTGAAGGAGGGAGATGGAATCTTCCACATTCTGAAGGAGGGAGATAGAACCTTCCACATTCTGAAGGAGGGAGATGGAAACTTCCACATTCTGAAGGAGGGAGATGGAACCTTCCACATTCTGAAGGAGGGAGATGGAACCTTCCACATTCTGAAGGAGGGAGATGGAATCTTCCACATTCTGAAGGAGGGAGATGGAATCTTCCACATTGTAATAAAATGTTTTGTGCTCTTTTTGACTGGAAATGTCTGTCATATGCAATATTAAAATATGATTTTAGCAGGAGCTCTCTAAAACGTGACCTTCTCCATAGCATGCTCAGTGTCACCCAATCCTTCCACATTCTAAAGGGGTGGAAGATAGAATGATAGAATTCCATTCATGTCATTTGGCTCATCTGTGCTTCCTGATTAAAGGAAAGACTCACCCATTTTGAAAGTTCTGTTGTTTTTGGGGTATCTCTGAGCGATGTTCTGTCGATTCCCAGGGTAATTTCATGTTTTCATGTGTATCTCAGCTCTTGTCCGTCACGTTGGGCAGATATACAGCCAGTAAGACGCCAAACACATCATATTCAGTATGTTAAAACGCATCATATGAAGCAAAACACATCATACCGGCTGTAGATCTGGATGTTGAAAGTTCCATATCTTCAAAACTTGATTGCTGACATGAAAAACATTTTGGGACTAATACCAAAATATAGTTTTTGAGTGGAATTTTCCTTTAACTTTAGTAGGCAGCATCATTTAACAGGACCTATTTAGTTGAAACATGAATTCATCCTTGCCATATATGAGCCCTTGTGTTGTAAAGAGTAATGTCTGTCATATGCAATATTAACATGGCTGATAATAGTCACTCACTGCCTCTCAGATCCCTGTCTTTCAGCTAATGAGGTTAAATTAGCGAGTGAGTTCGGCTCGTAGTTGTAGTTTTCCTCCATTTTGTTACAAACAAGGATTATTGGTAACTGGTACCTCTTTGGACTTGAAGTTCTAGAAAAAGCATATTCTTTCAAATGTGAGAACTATTTTGTGCGATTTAATTTGGAGTATTCTTCCATTTTGTTCAGAACAGCCATGGATGACTGGCATCTCTTTGGAATTTGTTTCATACAGTATCTAACATTTTTAAGTGGAAATTACAAACTTTAGAATACTTTTTTAAACCTTGATTACACTACAATTAGCATTTCCTGGTGCACAGGAAAATGATCTGCGACAACAGAGTGATCAAATATCAGATCTGTGTAGGTGTTACATTGTGAAGCATGTAGCCATATCTTTTCCTAGGATTTATTTCAGCTGTGTGTATGGTTTGTGTACATTCAGCCATGGATACCTGTCATCTCTTTGGACTTGACTTTATACAGTATGTTAAGGCATATCTACACGAGATATTCCGAGGTATTCCTTTGCAGTATCACTATATTAGGCATGTCCTTTCAGTTATTATGTATGGTTGACCTAGGTTGAGAGCGAGGCGGCGAGCTGTCAAGACTAGCTGCTCATTATGACAGACCTTGCTGACCCAGTCTCACTCTGTAAATGGCATGTGGGTAAGAGCTGGAGATGCTACTTTACTGATACATACAATTATCTTTATGAATAAGATAATAACTTGACTGTGAAAGTTAGGATATTTTGTGGTATTTTTCCATTTATGCATGATGCATGATGACAGCACAGTTCATAGTGTTGTAATGCGAGTTGGACAAACACTGAGGTACTAGTTCAATACCTTTATGTTCATGGGAAATGTTCATATCTGCCTGTAAAATGGTTCTCTCGTATGTCCCATGAATAGATCATTGTAAGGTTTATGACAGTTTGCCATGTATATGTGTCACCACTAGTTGTAAAAACACACACTTTTAAAGAATACCCTTTTTGTGTCTATGGGAATAGCCCTGTCTGCCGGAAAGATGCTTCTCACATGCAGTATTTGCATGACCTTGAATAGAGAATGTTACGCAGTACGTACTGTAAACGCCCTTGCGTTACATCATCTGAATCAACGTGTAGGTAATGTTTCACGGTTAATCCTCTACTGGGATTATGATGCAGCTCCTCCTCTACTACCAGACAATGCCTAAAACACATTCCATGGGATTTAATAATGAAATGACCTTTTGTGATGTTTTCTATAATATAAAGTAGTACTTACGACTAAACTGCTCGTGGTGCATGGGCACTCTGGTAAACATGTTTTGGCACCGTCACCAGATACCATTTGTTTTTTGTTTTCATAGAATTTGATTGTAGATGGGATTATATCCAGACAGTACATATTTGGACTTCTCAGAAAAACAGTTGCACATAGCTTCTTAGCCTTTTTTTCATCTTAAATTGAATTTTAACTACCCGAATAAAAATAAATAGACCCCCAACCTTGCTGTTATTGCTGTGTAAAGTCAGCTAATCTATCAAATAATTACACTGTGCTTCTGTAATTGTCTTGTGACTGAAAAACATAAACAAAACCAATATTCTTCTGTCAAACCCATGGCCTTTGTGAGATATCTACTGTTGGCTCTATCCTAAATAGCATTATAATAGGTGTACAATAACAGGAATCCTCATCAACATATAATGGGGGGGTGGGAATAATTCAAACACAGCTATAAAAATCTGCTTTCATTGACTAAAGCATATCTACAGTGAACGTTTCATTTTGGAAGCAGTTTGAAGTACTAGCTCCTTGGAAGTTAACCCACAGATCGAGTTCAAATATTTATTCCTATGCACAGATTCTTATTTCTTGCAATCTTATTCATGTTCTTAATTCTAATTCTAAATGGAGAGGGAGAGGGTTTCCATTGCGCCGATTGGAAACGCACTCTGCATTATTTAAGATATGATGATAAATTCATCATTAATATTCGTATACCATTATTTATATGAAATGCAAGTAATGAGGTCTTTTTACATTCCCTGAGGTCCTTAATGCCAATGTCTCTCTTGGGTAGCCACTAAGTCTACTCAACTCAGTCCATTAGAAGTCCATTATACAGCTCAGTCCATTATACAGCTCAGTCCATTATACAGCTCAGACCATTATACAGCTCAGACCATTATACAGCCTTCACAATTCCATATCGCATTCACTTATATTTGGCTAATTGGCTACTTCTCAACAGTGTACAGGTGTCTTATCTTCATCGTTATCCTGGTTTTAAACCTTTATGCCTGTAAATGACAACATGTTGTATTAAAGGACTGTGAAAGAATGCAGACGGCCACCCAAAAAGGACTCCTATTTCAACTCTGAAATAAGAACGTATGGCCTTGGTTTACCAACAATGCTGGAGTCAAAAAGGACTCCTATTTCAACTCTGAAATAAGAACGTATGGCCTTGGTTTACCAACAATGATGGAGTCAAAAAGGACTCCTATTTCAACTCTGAAATAAGAACGTATGGCCTTGGTTTACCAACAATGCTGGAGTCAAAAAGGACTCCTATTTCAACTCTGAAATAAGAACGTATGGCCTTGGTTTACCAACAATGATGGAGTCAAAAAGGACTCCTATTTCAACTCTGAAATAAGAACGTATGGCCTTGGTTTACCAACAATGCTGGAGTCAAAAAGGACTCCTATTTCAACTCTGAAATAAGAACGTATGGCCTTGGTTTACCAACAATGCTGGAGTCAAAAAGGACTCCTATTTCAACTCTGAAATAAGAACGTATGGCCTTGGTTTACCAACAATGATGGAGTCAAAAAGGACTCCTATTTCAACTCTGAAATAAGAACGTATGGCCTTGGTTTACCAACAATGCTGGAGTCAAAAAGGACTCCTATTTCAACTCTGAAATAAGAACGTATGGCCTTGGTTTACCAACAATGCTGGAGTCAAAAAGGACTCCTATTTCAACTCTGAAATAAGAACGTATGGCCTTGGTTTACCAACAATGCTGGAGTCAAAAAGGACTCCTATTTCAACTCTGAAATAAGAACGTATGGCCTTGGTTTACCAACAATGATGGAGTCAAAAAGGACTCCTATTTCAACTCTGAAATAAGAACGTATGGCCTTGGTTTACCAACAATGCTGGAGTCAAAAAGGACTCCTATTTCAACTCTGAAATAAGAACGTATGGCCTTGGTTTACCAACAATGTTGGAGTCAAAAAGGACTCCTATTTCAACTCTGAAATAAGAACGTATGGCCTTGGTTTACCAACAATGCTGGAGTCAAAAAGGACTCCTATTTCAACTCTGAAATAAGAACGTATGGCCTTGGTTTACCAACAATGATGGAGTCAAAAAGGACTCCTATTTCAACTCTGAAATAAGAACGTATGGCCTTGGTTTACCAACAATGCTGGAGTCAAAAAGGACTCCTATTTCAACTCTGAAATAAGAACGTATGGCCTTGGTTTACCAACAATGCTGGAGTCAAAAAGGACTCCTATTTCAACTCTGAAATAAGAACGTATGGCCTTGGTTTACCAACAATGATGGAGTCAAAAAGGACTCCTATTTCAACTCTGAAATAAGAACGTATGGCCTTGGTTTACCAACAATGCTGGAGTCAAAAAGGACTCCTATTTCAACTCTGAAATAAGAACGTATGGCCTTGGTTTACCAACAATGCTGGAGTCAAAAAGGACTCCTATTTCAACTCTGAAATAAGAACGTATGGCCTTGGTTTACCAACAATGCTGGAGTCAAAAAGGACTCCTATTTCAACTCTGAAATAAGAACGTATGGCCTTGGTTTACCAACAATGCTGGAGTCAAAAAGGACTCCTATTTCAACTCTGAAATAAGAACGTATGGCCTTGGTTTACCAACAATGCTGGAGTCAAAAAGGACTCCTATTTCAACTCTGAAATAAGAACGTATGGCCTTGGTTTACCAACAATGCTGGAGTCAAAAAGGACTCCTATTTCAACTCTGAAATAAGAACGTATGGCCTTGGTTTACCAACAATGCTGGAGTCAAAAAGGACTCCTATTTCAACTCTGAAATAAGAACGTATGGCCTTGGTTTACCAACAATGTTGGAGTCAAAAAGGACTCCTATTTCAACTCTGAAATAAGAACGTATGGCCTTGGTTTACCAACAATGCTGGAGTCAAAAAGGACTCCTATTTCAACTCTGAAATAAGAACGTATGGCCTTGGTTTACCAACAATGATGGAGTCAAAAAGGACTCCTATTTCAACTCTGAAATAAGAACGTATGGCCTTGGTTTACCAACAATGCTGGAGTCAAAAAGGACTCCTATTTCAACTCTGAAATAAGAACGTATGGCCTTGGTTTACCAACAATGCTGGAGTCAAAAAGGACTCCTATTTCAACTCTGAAATAAGAACGTATGGCCTTGGTTTACCAACAATGCTGGAGTCAAAAAGGACTCCTATTTCAACTCTGAAATAAGAACGTATGGCCTTGGTTTACCAACAATGATGGAGTCAAAAAGGACTCCTATTTCAACTCTGAAATAAGAACGTATGGCCTTGGTTTACCAACAATGCTGGAGTCAAAAAGGACTCCTATTTCAACTCTGAAATAAGAACGTATGGCCTTGGTTTACCAACAATGCTGGAGTCAAAAAGGACTCCTATTTCAACTCTGAAATAAGAACGTATGGCCTTGGTTTACCAACAATGCTGGAGTCAAAAAGGACTCCTATTTCAACTCTGAAATAAGAACGTATGGCCTTGGTTTACCAACAATGCTGGAGTCAAAAAGGACTCCTATTTCAACTCTGAAATAAGAACGTATGGCCTTGGTTTACCAACAATGCTGGAGTCAAAAAGGACTCCTATTTCAACTCTGAAATAAGAACATATGGCCTTGGTTTACCAACAATGCTGGAGTCAAAAAGGACTCCTATTTCAACTCTGAAATAAGAACGTATGGCCTTGGTTTACCAACAATGCTGGAGTCAAAAAGGACTCCTATTTCAACTCTGAAATAAGAACGTATGGCCTTGGTTTACCAACAATGATGGAGTCAAAAAGGACTCCTATTTCAACTCTGAAATAAGAACGTATGGCCTTGGTTTACCAACAATGTTGGAGTCAAAAAGGACTCCTATTTCAACTCTGAAATAAGAACGTATGGCCTTGGTTTACCAACAATGCTGGAGTCAAAAAGGACTCCTATTTCAACTCTGAAATAAGAACGTATGGCCTTGGTTTACCAACAATGATGGAGTCAAAAAGGACTCCTATTTCAACTCTGAAATAAGAACGTATGGCCTTGGTTTACCAACAATGCTGGAGTCAAAAAGGACTCCTATTTCAACTCTGAAATAAGAACGTATGGCCTTGGTTTACCAACAATGCTGGAGTCAAAAAGGACTCCTATTTCAACTCTGAAATAAGAACGTATGGCCTTGGTTTACCAACAATGCTGGAGTCAAAAAGGACTCCTATTTCAACTCTGAAATAAGAACGTATGGCCTTGGTTTACCAACAATGATGGAGTCAAAAAGGACTCCTATTTCAACTCTGAAATAAGAACGTATGGCCTTGGTTTACCAACAATGCTGGAGTCAAAAAGGACTCCTATTTCAACTCTGAAATAAGAACGTATGGCCTTGGTTTACCAACAATGATGGAGTCAAAAAGGACTCCTATTTCAACTCTGAAATAAGAACGTATGGCCTTGGTTTACCAACAATGCTGGAGTCAAAAAGGACTCCTATTTCAACTCTGAAATAAGAACGTATGGCCTTGGTTTACCAACAATGATGGAGTCAAAAAGGAGGGTCACATCTTCATCGGGGTGGAGTTTGACATTTGTACATCATTTGTAACATTGTACATACTCTCCCTTGCTAACAGTCTTTGTTTGTTGATATTGCTTTCTTGTCCCATTAACATCCGTGTGAGTAGGATGTGACCCCTACTGACAGCATCATTACCTAGTGATTCTAGCTACTGCTGTTGCACTGTGTCATCAGCATAACAACTATGCTTGTGGACGAGGAAGGATCTGTTTTCGTGTCTTTGTGTGTGTGTGTGTGTGTGTGTGTGTGTGTGTGTGTGTGTGTGTGTGTGTGTGTGTGTGTGTGTGTGTGTGTGTGTGTGTGTGTGTGTGTGTGTGTGTGTGTGTGTGTGTGTGTGTGTGTGTGTGTGTGTGTGTGTGTGTGTGTGTGTGTGTGTGTGTGTGTGTGTGTGTGTGTGTGTGTGTACATGGATTCATGTATATGTCTGTATCTCTGTGATGTCACAGTTTGCGGTCTCTTTCCTCTCTGAGTTGAGTATTAACACTAAGCAGACCTAAGCTAAATCAGTCTCTGTCCTCTCTGAGTTGAGTATTAACACTAAGCAGACCTAAGCTAAATCAGTCTCTGTCCTCTCTGAGTTGAGTATTAACACTAAACAGACCTAAGCTAAATCAGTCTCGTTCCTCTCTGAGTTGAGTATTAACACTAAGCAGACCTAAGCTAAATCAGTCTCGTTCCTCTCTGAGTTGAGTATAAACACTGAGCAGACCTAAGCTAAATCAGTCTCGTTCCTCTCTGAGTTGAGTATTAACACTGAGCAGACCTAAACTAAATCAGTCTCGTTCCTCTCTGAGTTGAGTATTAACACTAAACAGACCTAAACTAAATCAGTCTCTTTCCTCTCTGAGTTGAGTATTAACACTGAGCAGACCTAAGCTAAATCAGTCTCGTTCCTCTCTGAGTTGAGTATTAACACGAAGCAGACCTAAGCTAAATCAGTCTCTGTCCTCTCTGAGTTGAGTATAAACACTAAGCAGACCTAAGCTAAATCAGTCTCTGTCCTCTCTGAGTTGAGTATTAACACTAAGCAGACCTAAACTAAATCAGTCTCTGTCCTCTCTGAGTTGAGTATTAACACTAAGCAGACCTAAGCTAAATCAGTCTCTGTCCTCTCTGAGTTGAGTATTAACACTAAGCAGACCTAAACTAAATCAGTCTCTGTCCTCTCTGAGTTGAGTATTAACACTAAGCAGACCTAAACTAAATCAGTCTCTGTCCTCTCTGAGTTGAGTATTAACACTAAGCAGACCTCCTAAATCAGTCTCTGTCCTCTCTGAGTTGAGTATTAACACTAAGCAGACCTAAACTAAATCAGTCTCTGTCCTCTCTGAGTTGAGTATTAACACTGAGCAGACCTAAACTAAATCAGTCTCTGTCCTCTCTGAGTTGAGTATTAACACTAAGCAGACCTAAACTAAATCAGTCTCTGTCCTCTCTGAGTTGAGTATTAACACTAAGCAGACCTCCTAAATCAGTCTCTGTCCTCTCTGAGTTGAGTATTAACACTAAGCAGACCTAAACTAAATCAGTCTCGTTCCTCTCTGAGTTGAGTATTAACACTAAGCAGACCTCCTAAATCAGTCTCTGTCCTCTCTGAGTTGAGTATTAACACTAAGCAGACCTAAACTAAATCAGTCTCTGTCCTCTCTGAGTTGAGTATTAACACTAAGCAGACCTCCTAAATCAGTCTCTGTCCTCTCTGAGTTGAGTATTAACACTAAGCAGACCTAAACTAAATCAGTCTCTGTCCTCTCTGAGTTGAGTATTAACACTGAGCAGACCTAAACTAAATCAGTCTCTGTCCTCTCTGAGTTGAGTATTAACACTAAGCAGACCTCCTAAATCAGTCTCTGTCCTCTCTGAGTTGAGTATTAACACTAAGCAGACCTAAACTAAATCAGTCTCGTTCCTCTCTGAGTTGAGTATTAACACTAAGCAGACCTCCTAAATCAGTCTCTGTCCTCTCTGAGTTGAGTATTAACACTAAGCAGACCTAAACTAAATCAGTCTCTGTCCTCTCTGAGTTGAGTATTAACACTAAGCAGACCTCCTAAATCAGTCTCTGTCCTCTCTGAGTTGAGTATTAACACTAAGCAGACCTAAACTAAATCAGTCTCTGTCCTCTCTGACTTGAGTATTAACACTAAGCAGACCTCCTAAATCAGTCTCTGTCCTCTCTGAGTTGAGTATTAACACTAAGCAGACCTAAGCTAAATCAGTCTCTTTCCTCTCTGAGTTGAGTATTAACACTGAGCAGACCTAAGCTAAATCAGTCTCTTTCCTCTCTGAGTTGAATATTAACACTAAGCAGACCTAAGCTAAATCAGTCTCTGTCCTCTCTGAGTTGAGTATTAACACTAAGCAGACCTAAACTAAATCAGTCTCGTTCCTCTTTGAGTTGAGTATTAACACTAAGCAGACCTCCTAAATCAGTCTCTGTCCTCTCTGAGTTGAGTATTAACACTAAGCAGACCTCCTAAATCAGTCTCTGTCCTCTCTGAGTTGAGTATTAACACTAAGCAGACCTAAACTAAATCAGTCTCTGTCCTCTCTGAGTTGAGTATTAACACTAAGCAGACCTAAACTAAATCAGTCTCTGTCCTCTCTGAGTTGAGTATTAACACTAAACAGACCTAAGCTAAATCAGTCTCTTTCCTCTCTGAGTTGAGTATAAACACTAAGCAGACCTAAGCTAAATCAGTCTCGTTCCTCTCTGAGTTGAGTATTAACACTAAGCAGACCTAAACTAAATCAGTCTCTGTCCTCTCTGAGTTGAGTATTAACACTAAGCAGACCTAAGCTAAATCAGTCTCTTTCCTCTCTGAGTTGAGTATTAACACTAAGCAGACCTAAACTAAATCAGTCTCGTTCCTCTCTGAGTTGAGTATTAACACTAAGCAGACCTAAGCTAAATCAGTCTCGTTCCTCTCTGAGTTGAGTATTAACACTGAGCAGACCTAAGCTAAATCAGTCTCTGTCCTCTCTGAGTTGAGTATTAACACTAAACAGACCTAAACTAAATCAGTCTCTGTCCTCTCTGAGTTGAGTATTAACACTAAGCAGACCTAAACTAAATCAGTCTCGTTCCTCTCTGAGTTGAGTATTAACACTAAACAGACCTAAGCTAAATCAGTCTCTGTCCTCTCTGAGTTGAGTATTAACACTAAACAGACCTAAGCTAAATCAGTCTCGTTCCTCTCTGAGTTGAGTATTAACACTGAGCAGACCTCCTAAATCAAAGGAAGGACCACTGCTGTGGCTGCTCTTGTTTTCTTTCACTTCAAAAAGGTTGTGATATGAATACGGACGTCGGCAGTAATGAGTCTCTGTAGATCAAGAAGAAGTTTCCGTCTCCTTTTTATACAAACTACGTTTGTTTTATTATTGCCAGCATATGCATAATGCAATACTTACCATCAATTCAGCTTCCTGCTGCTGCTGTTGTTTAGAAAGACATACAGTACACCCCGTCTTGGGAAAAAAGGAACAATGAGTAGAAACAATTTTCCACCCATTATTCACAATGTCTTTTTTCGTTGGACATAGTAAAGTGGAGTTATGGTAGAGTTTTGGTGTCAGTATGGTTCCTTAGTAGTGTATTCCATTGGATGGATATAGTTAGTTCTGCAGTATGAATAGATTTAGTAAAATCCATTAAACCTCGAGCCAGCTTCAGTGTGTTGGCCTTAACATACACTACCTGTTAGATACTGCTGCACTGTCGGATCTAGAAGCAATAGCATTTTGCTACACTCGCAATAACACCTGCTAACCATGTCTATGTGACCAATAACATTTGATTTGATTTGAGAGCCTTCTGAAAGTATTCATACCCCTTGACTTATTCCACATTTTGTTGTGTTACAGCCTGAATTCAAAATGAATTAAATAAAATGTTTAAAAAATCACCCATCTACACACAATACAATATAATGACAAAGTAAAAACATATATTTTTTAATGTTTGCAAATGTATTGAAAAATGAAGTACAGAAAAATATAATTTGCATAAGTATTCACACCCCTGAGTCAATACATGTTAGAATCCCCTTTGGCAGCAATTACAGCTGTGAGTCTTTCTGGGTGAGCCTCTAAGAGCTTTGCACACCTGGATTGTACAATATTTCTCTGTCAAGTTGGTTGTTGATCATTGCTAGACAGCCATTTTCAAGTATATCTGTAACTAGGCCACTCGGGAACATTCCATGTCGTCTTGGTAAGCAACTCCAGTATACGTATATTTGGTCTTGTGTTTTAGGTTATTGTCCTGCTGACAGGTGAATTTGTATTCCAGTGTCTGTTGGAAAGCAGACTGAACCGTGTTTTCCTCTAGGATTTTGCCTGTGCTTAGCTCTATTCCGTTTATTTTTATTCTGAAAAACTTCATAGACCTTGCCCATGACAAGCATACCCATAACATAATGCAGCCACCACCATGCTTTAAAAAATGATAGAGTGGTACTCAGTGATGTGTTGTGTTGGATTTGATCCAAACATAACACTTTGTATTCCGGACAAAAAGTAAAGTTCTTTGCCACATTTTTTGCAGTATTACTTTAGTGCCTTGTTGCAAACAGGATGCATGTTTTAGAATATTTTTTATTCTGTTCAGGCTTCCTTCTTTTCACTCTATCAATTAGTTTAGTATTTTGGAGTAACTACAATGTTGTTGATCCATCCTCAGTTTTGTCCTTTTGTCTTTTCCTTCCTCTCCAGTAACTGAGTTAGGAACGACGTCTGTATTTTTGTAGTGACTGGGTGTATTGATACACCATCCAAATTATAATTAATAACTTCACCATTCTCAAAGGGATATTCAAACATTTTTTTTTTTTTGAATCTACCAATAGGTGCTCTTCTTTCCAAGGCATTGGAAAACCTCCCTTTGTGGTTGAATCTGTGTTAGAAATTCCCTGCTCAACTGAGGAACCTTACAGATAATTGTATGTGTGGGGTACAGAGATGAGGTAGTCATTCAAAAATGTTAAACACTATTATTGCACGCAGAATAAGTCCAATGAGTCTATGACTCAATGGGTTAAAAGTACTGAACCGCTGGGCTGAGGCGTCACTACAGCCTGGGGCTGTGTCAAAACCGGCCATGACCGGGAGACCCATAGGGCGGCGCACAATTGGCCCAGTGTCGTCGGGTAGGGGAGGGTTTGGCCGGTGTGGCTTTCCATGGCTCATTGTGCTCTAGCGACTCCTTGTGACAGGGCCGGGCGCCTGCAAGCTGACTCCAGTCATCAGTTGAACGATGTTTCCTCCGACACATCGGTGCGGCTGACATCTGGGTTGTTAATAAGATGTGGGCGGCCAGGCGGGTCATGTCTGGAGGACGCAGGACTCGACCTTCGCCTCTCCCGAGCCCATTGAGGAGTTGCAATGATGAGCCAAGGGACCTAATTGGAGGAGAAAACAGGGTTAAACAAATACCCTTGTGGCCGTGCCACCCTGAACACGCCTTTTCAGGGTCGAGCCTGGTCAGTACTGGGAGGGGAGACCACCTGGGACTACCATGTGCCATAAGATAGAAAAATAAAAGAGTCCATGCAACTGAACAAAAATATAAACGCAACATGCAACAATTTAAAAGTTTTTACTGAGTTACAGTTCATTTAAGTCAATTAGTACATTTAAATAAATTCATTAGGCCCTAATCTATGGATTTCACATGAATGTGCAGGGCGGCAGCCATGAGTGGGCCTGGTAAGGCATAGGTTCGCCCAACTGGGATCAGTGACATTATGGGGTATTGTGTGTAGATCAGTAACATTATGGGGTATTGTGTGTAGATCAGTAACATTATGGGGTATTGTGTGTAGATCAGTAACATTATGGGGTATTGTGTGTAGATCAGTGACATTATGGGGTATTGTGTGTAGATCAGTGACATTATGGGGTATTGTGTGTAGATCAGTAACATTATGGGGTATTGTGTGTAGATCAGTAACATTATGGGGTATTGTGTGTAGATCAGTGACATTATGGGGTATTGTGTGTAGATCAGTAACATTATGGGGTATTGTGTGTAGATCAGTGACATTATGGGGTATTGTGTGTAGATCAGTAACATTATGGGGTATTGTGTGTAGATCAGTAACATTATGGGGTATTGTGTGTAGATCAGTAACATTATGGGGTATTGTGTGTAGATCAGTGACATTATGGGGTATTGTGTGTTAATCAGTAACATTATGGGGTATTGTGTGTTAATCAGTGACATTATGGGGTATTGTGTGTTAATCAGTAACATTATGGGGTATTGTGTGTTAACCAGTAACATTATGGGGTATTGTGTGTAGATCAGTAACATTATGGGGTATTGTGTGTAGATCAGTGACATTATGGGGTATTGTGTGTTAATCAGTAACATTATGGGGTATTGTGTGTTAATCAGTGACATTATGGGGTATTGTGTGTTAATCAGTAACATTATGGGGTATTGTGTGTTAACCAGTAACATTATGGGGTATTGTGTGTAGATCAGTAACATTATGGGGTATTGTGTGTAGATCAGTGACATTATAGGGTATTGTGTGTTAATCAGTAACATTATGGGGTATTGTTGTGTAGATCAGTAACATTATGGGGTATTGTGTGTAGATCAGTAACATTATGGGGTATTGTGTGTAGATCAGTAACATTATGGGGTATTGTGTGTAGATCAGTAACATTATGGGGTATTGTGTGTTAATCAGTAACATTATGGGGTATTGTGTGTAGATCAGTGACATTATGGGGTATTGTGTGTAGATCAGTGACATTATGGGGTATTGTGTGTAGATCAGTAACATTATGAGGTATTGTGTGTTAATCAGTAACATTATGGGGTATTGTGTGTAGATCAGTAACATTATGGGGTATTGTTGTGTAGATCAGTAACATTATGGGGTATTGTGTGTTAATCAGTAACATTATGGGGTATTGTGTGTTAATCAGTAACATTATGGGGTATTGTGTGGAGATCAGTGACATTATGGGGTATTGTGTGTAGATCAGTAACATTATGGGGTATTGTGTGTAGATCAGTAACATTATGGGGTATTGTGTGTTAATCAGTAACATTATGGGGTATTGTGTGTAGATCAGTAACATTATGGGGTATTGTGTGTAGATCAGTAACATTATGGGGTATTGTGTGTAGATCAGTGACATTATGGGGTATTGTGTGTTAATCAGTAACATTATGGGGTATTGTGTGTTAATCAGTAACATTATGGGGTATTGTGTGTTAATCAGTAACATTATGGGGTATTGTGTGTAGATCAGTGACATTATGGGGTATTGTGTGTTAATCAGTAACATTATGGGGTATTGTGTGTTAATCAGTAACATTATGGGGTATTGTGTGTTAATCAGTGACATTATGGGGTATTGTGTGTTAATCAGTGACATTATGGGGTATTGTGTGTAGATCAGTGACATTATGGGGTATTGTGTGTTAATCAGTGACATTATGGGGTATTGTGTGTTAATCAGTAACATTATGGGGTATTGTGTGTTAATCAGTGACATTATGGGGTATTGTGTGTAGATCAGTGACATTATGGGGTATTGTGTGTTAATCAGTGACATTATGGGGTATTGTGTGTAGATCAGTGACATTATGGGGTATTGTGTGTAGATCAGTAACATTATGGGGTATTGTGTGTAGATCAGTGACATTATGGGGTATTGTGTGTAGATCAGTGACATTATGGGGTATTGTGTGTAGATCAGTAACATTATGGGGTATTGTGTGTAGATCAGTGACATTATGGGGTATTGTGTGTTAATCAGTGACATTATGGGGTATTGTGTGTAGATCAGTAACATTATGGGGTATTGTGTGTAGATCAGTAACATTATGGGGTATTGTGTGTTAATCAGTGACATTATGGGGTATTGTGTGTAGATCAGTAACATTATGGGGTATTGTGTGTAGATCAGTAACATTATAGGGGGATTGTGTGTAGGCCAGTGACATTATGGGGTATTGTGTGTAGATCAGTAACATTATGGGGTATTGTGTGTTAATCAGTGACATTATGGGGTATTGTGTGTAGATCAGTGACATTATGGGGTATTGTGTGTAGATCAGTAACATTATGGGGTATTGTGTGTAGATTAGTGACATTATGGGGTATTGTGTGTAGATCAGTGACATTATGGGGTATTGTGTGTAGATCAGTAACATTATGGGGTATTGTGTGTAGATCAGTAACATTATGGGGTATTGTGTGTAGATCAGTAACATTATGGGGTATTGTGTGTTAATCAGTAACATTATGGGGTATTGTGTGTTAATCAGTAACATTATGGGGTATTGTGTGTAGATCAGTAACATTATGGGGTATTGTGTGTAGATCAGTAACATTATGGGGTATTGTGTGTAGATCAGTGACATTATGGGGTATTGTGTGGAGATCAGTGACATTATGGGGTATTGTGTGGAGATCAGTGACATTATGGGGTATTGTGTGTAGATCAGTGACATTATGGGGTATTGTGTGTAGATCAGTGACATTATGGGGTATTGTGTGTAGATCAGTGACATTATGGGGTATTGTGTGTAGATCAGTGACATTATGGGGTATTGTGTGTAGATCGGTGACATTATGGGGTATTGTGTGTAGATCAGTGACATTATGGGGTATTGTGTGTAGATCAGTGACATTATGGGGTATTGTGTGTAGATCAGTGACATTATGGGGTATTGTGTGTAGATCAGTGACATTATGGGGTATTGTGTGTAGATCAGTGACATTATGGGGTATTGTGTGTTAATCAGTGACATTATGGGGTATTGTGTGTAGATCAGTAACATTATGGGGTATTGTGTGTAGATCAGTGACATTATGGGGTATTGTGTGTAGATCAGTGACATTATGGGGTATTGTGTGTAGATCAGTAACATTATGGGGTATTGTGTGTAGATCAGTAACATTATGGGGTATTGTGTGTAGATCAGTAACATTATGGGGTATTGTGTGTAGATCAGTAACATTATGGGGTATTGTGTGTTAATCAGTAACATTATGGGGTATTGTGTGTTAATCAGTAACATTATGGGGTATTGTGTGTAGATCAGTAACATTATGGGGTATTGTGTGTAGATCAGTAACATTATGGGGTATTGTGTGTAGATCAGTGACATTATGGGGTATTGTGTGGAGATCAGTGACATTATGGGGTATTGTGTGGAGATCAGTGACATTATGGGGTATTGTGTGTAGATCAGTGACATTATGGGGTATTGTGTGTAGATCAGTGACATTATGGGGTATTGTGTGTAGATCAGTGACATTATGGGGTATTGTGTGTAGATCAGTGACATTATGGGGTATTGTGTGTAGATCGGTGACATTATGGGGTATTGTGTGTAGATCAGTGACATTATGGGGTATTGTGTGTAGATCAGTGACATTATGGGGTATTGTGTGTAGATCAGTGACATTATGGGGTATTGTGTGTAGATCAGTGACATTATGGGGTATTGTGTGTAGATCAGTGACATTATGGGGTATTGTGTGTTAATCAGTGACATTATGGGGTATTGTGTGTAGATCAGTAACATTATGGGGTATTGTGTGTAGATCAGTGACATTATGGGGTATTGTGTGTAGATCAGTGACATTATGGGGTATTGTGTGTAGATCAGTAACATTATGGGGTATTGTGTGTAGATCAGTAACATTATGGGGTATTGTGTGTAGATCAGTAACATTATGGGGTATTGTTGTGTAGATCAGTAACATTATGGGGTATTGTGTGTAGATCAGTGACATTATGGGGTATTGTGTGTTAATCAGTAACATTATGGGGTATTGTGTGTAGATCAGTAACATTATGGGGTATTGTGTGTAGATCAGTAACATTATGGGGTATTGTGTGTTAATCAGTAACATTATGGGGTATTGTGTGTAGATCAGTAACATTATGGGGTATTGTGTGTAGATCAGTGACATTATGGGGTATTGTGTGTTAATCAGTAACATTATGGGGTATTGTGTGTTAATCAGTAACATTATGGGGTATTGTGTGTAGATCAGTAACATTATGGGGTATTGTGTGTAGATCAGTAACATTATGGGGTATTGTGTGTAGATCAGTAACATTATGGGGTATTGTGTGTAGATCAGTGACTTTATGGGGTATTGTGTGTAGATCAGTAACATTATGGGGTATTGTGTGTTAATCAGTAACATTATGGGGTATTGTGTGTTAATCAGTAACATTATGGGGTATTGTGGGTTAATCAGTAACATTATGGGGTATTGTGTGTTAATCAGTAACATTATGGGGTATTGTGTGTTAATCAGTGACATTATGGGGTATTGTGTGTAGATCAGTAACATTATGGGGTATTGTGTGTAGATCAGTAACATTATGGGGTATTGTGTGTAGATCAGTAACATTATGGGGTATTGTGTGTTAATCAGTAACATTATGGGGTATTGTGTGTAGATCAGTGACATTATGGGGTATTGTGTGTAGATTAGTAACATTATGGGGTATTGTGTGTTAATCAGTGACATTATGGGGTATTGTGTGTAGATCAGTAACATTATGGGGTATTGTGTGTAGATCAGTAACATTATGGGGTATTGTGTGTAGATCAGTAACATTATGGGGTATTGTGTGTAGATCAGTGACATTATGGGGTATTGTGTGTTAATCAGTAACATTATGGGGTATTGTGTGTTAATCAGTGACATTATGGGGTATTGTGTGTTAATCAGTAACATTATGGGGTATTGTGTGTTAACCAGTAACATTATGGGGTATTGTGTGTAGATCAGTAACATTATGGGGTATTGTGTGTAGATCAGTGACATTATGGGGTATTGTGTGTTAATCAGTAACATTATGGGGTATTGTGTGTTAATCAGTGACATTATGGGGTATTGTGTGTTAATCAGTAACATTATGGGGTATTGTGTGTTAACCAGTAACATTATGGGGTATTGTGTGTAGATCAGTAACATTATGGGGTATTGTGTGTAGATCAGTGACATTATAGGGTATTGTGTGTTAATCAGTAACATTATGGGGTATTGTTGTGTAGATCAGTAACATTATGGGGTATTGTGTGTAGATCAGTAACATTATGGGGTATTGTGTGTAGATCAGTAACATTATGGGGTATTGTGTGTAGATCAGTAACATTATGGGGTATTGTGTGTTAATCAGTAACATTATGGGGTATTGTGTGTAGATCAGTGACATTATGGGGTATTGTGTGTAGATCAGTGACATTATGGGGTATTGTGTGTAGATCAGTAACATTATGAGGTATTGTGTGTTAATCAGTAACATTATGGGGTATTGTGTGTAGATCAGTAACATTATGGGGTATTGTTGTGTAGATCAGTAACATTATGGGGTATTGTGTGTTAATCAGTAACATTATGGGGTATTGTGTGTTAATCAGTAACATTATGGGGTATTGTGTGGAGATCAGTGACATTATGGGGTATTGTGTGTAGATCAGTAACATTATGGGGTATTGTGTGTAGATCAGTAACATTATGGGGTATTGTGTGTTAATCAGTAACATTATGGGGTATTGTGTGTAGATCAGTAACATTATGGGGTATTGTGTGTAGATCAGTAACATTATGGGGTATTGTGTGTAGATCAGTGACATTATGGGGTATTGTGTGTTAATCAGTAACATTATGGGGTATTGTGTGTTAATCAGTAACATTATGGGGTATTGTGTGTTAATCAGTAACATTATGGGGTATTGTGTGTAGATCAGTGACATTATGGGGTATTGTGTGTTAATCAGTAACATTATGGGGTATTGTGTGTTAATCAGTAACATTATGGGGTATTGTGTGTTAATCAGTGACATTATGGGGTATTGTGTGTTAATCAGTGACATTATGGGGTATTGTGTGTAGATCAGTGACATTATGGGGTATTGTGTGTTAATCAGTGACATTATGGGGTATTGTGTGTTAATCAGTAACATTATGGGGTATTGTGTGTTAATCAGTGACATTATGGGGTATTGTGTGTAGATCAGTGACATTATGGGGTATTGTGTGTTAATCAGTGACATTATGGGGTATTGTGTGTAGATCAGTGACATTATGGGGTATTGTGTGTAGATCAGTAACATTATGGGGTATTGTGTGTAGATCAGTGACATTATGGGGTATTGTGTGTAGATCAGTGACATTATGGGGTATTGTGTGTAGATCAGTAACATTATGGGGTATTGTGTGTAGATCAGTGACATTATGGGGTATTGTGTGTTAATCAGTGACATTATGGGGTATTGTGTGTAGATCAGTAACATTATGGGGTATTGTGTGTAGATCAGTAACATTATGGGGTATTGTGTGTTAATCAGTGACATTATGGGGTATTGTGTGTAGATCAGTAACATTATGGGGTATTGTGTGTAGATCAGTAACATTATGGGGTATTGTGTGTAGGCCAGTGACATTATGGGGTATTGTGTGTAGATCAGTAACATTATGGGGTATTGTGTGTTAATCAGTGACATTATGGGGTATTGTGTGTAGATCAGTGACATTATGGGGTATTGTGTGTAGATCAGTAACATTATGGGGTATTGTGTGTAGATTAGTGACATTATGGGGTATTGTGTGTAGATCAGTGACATTATGGGGTATTGTGTGTAGATCAGTAACATTATGGGGTATTGTGTGTAGATCAGTAACATTATGGGGTATTGTGTGTAGATCAGTAACATTATGGGGTATTGTGTGTTAATCAGTAACATTATGGGGTATTGTGTGTTAATCAGTAACATTATGGGGTATTGTGTGTAGATCAGTAACATTATGGGGTATTGTGTGTAGATCAGTAACATTATGGGGTATTGTGTGTAGATCAGTGACATTATGGGGTATTGTGTGGAGATCAGTGACATTATGGGGTATTGTGTGGAGATCAGTGACATTATGGGGTATTGTGTGTAGATCAGTGACATTATGGGGTATTGTGTGTAGATCAGTGACATTATGGGGTATTGTGTGTAGATCAGTGACATTATGGGGTATTGTGTGTAGATCAGTGACATTATGGGGTATTGTGTGTAGATCGGTGACATTATGGGGTATTGTGTGTAGATCAGTGACATTATGGGGTATTGTGTGTAGATCAGTGACATTATGGGGTATTGTGTGTAGATCAGTGACATTATGGGGTATTGTGTGTAGATCAGTGACATTATGGGGTATTGTGTGTAGATCAGTGACATTATGGGGTATTGTGTGTTAATCAGTGACATTATGGGGTATTGTGTGTAGATCAGTAACATTATGGGGTATTGTGTGTAGATCAGTGACATTATGGGGTATTGTGTGTAGATCAGTGACATTATGGGGTATTGTGTGTAGATCAGTAACATTATGGGGTATTGTGTGTAGATCAGTAACATTATGGGGTATTGTGTGTAGATCAGTAACATTATGGGGTATTGTTGTGTAGATCAGTAACATTATGGGGTATTGTGTGTAGATCAGTGACATTATGGGGTATTGTGTGTTAATCAGTAACATTATGGGGTATTGTGTGTAGATCAGTAACATTATGGGGTATTGTGTGTAGATCAGTAACATTATGGGGTATTGTGTGTTAATCAGTAACATTATGGGGTATTGTGTGTAGATCAGTAACATTATGGGGTATTGTGTGTAGATCAGTGACATTATGGGGTATTGTGTGTTAATCAGTAACATTATGGGGTATTGTGTGTTAATCAGTAACATTATGGGGTATTGTGTGTAGATCAGTAACATTATGGGGTATTGTGTGTAGATCAGTAACATTATGGGGTATTGTGTGTAGATCAGTAACATTATGGGGTATTGTGTGTAGATCAGTGACTTTATGGGGTATTGTGTGTAGATCAGTAACATTATGGGGTATTGTGTGTTAATCAGTAACATTATGGGGTATTGTGTGTTAATCAGTAACATTATGGGGTATTGTGGGTTAATCAGTAACATTATGGGGTATTGTGTGTTAATCAGTAACATTATGGGGTATTGTGTGTAGATCAGTAACATTATGGGGTATTGTGTGTAGATCAGTGACTTTATGGGGTATTGTGTGTAGATCAGTAACATTATGGGGTATTGTGTGTTAATCAGTAACATTATGGGGTATTGTGTGTTAATCAGTAACATTATGGGGTATTGTGGGTTAATCAGTAACATTATGGGGTATTGTGTGTTAATCAGTAACATTATGGGGTATTGTGTGTTAATCAGTGACATTATGGGGTATTGTGTGTAGATCAGTAACATTATGGGGTATTGTGTGTAGATCAGTAACATTATGGGGTATTGTGTGTAGATCAGTAACATTATGGGGTATTGTGTGTTAATCAGTAACATTATGGGGTATTGTGTGTAGATCAGTGACATTATGGGGTATTGTGTGTAGATTAGTAACATTATGGGGTATTGTGTGTTAATCAGTGACATTATGGGGTATTGTGTGTAGATCAGTAACATTATGGGGTATTGTGTGTAGATCAGTAACATTATGGGGTATTGTGTGTAGATCAGTAACATTATGGGGTATTGTGTGTAGATCAGTGACATTATGGGGTATTGTGTGTTAATCAGTAACATTATGGGGTATTGTGTGTTAATCAGTGACATTATGGGGTATTGTGTGTTAATCAGTAACATTATGGGGTATTGTGTGTTAACCAGTAACATTATGGGGTATTGTGTGTAGATCAGTAACATTATGGGGTATTGTGTGTAGATCAGTGACATTATGGGGTATTGTGTGTTAATCAGTAACATTATGGGGTATTGTGTGTTAATCAGTGACATTATGGGGTATTGTGTGTTAATCAGTAACATTATGGGGTATTGTGTGTTAACCAGTAACATTATGGGGTATTGTGTGTAGATCAGTAACATTATGGGGTATTGTGTGTAGATCAGTGACATTATAGGGTATTGTGTGTTAATCAGTAACATTATGGGGTATTGTTGTGTAGATCAGTAACATTATGGGGTATTGTGTGTAGATCAGTAACATTATGGGGTATTGTGTGTAGATCAGTAACATTATGGGGTATTGTGTGTAGATCAGTAACATTATGGGGTATTGTGTGTTAATCAGTAACATTATGGGGTATTGTGTGTAGATCAGTGACATTATGGGGTATTGTGTGTAGATCAGTGACATTATGGGGTATTGTGTGTAGATCAGTAACATTATGAGGTATTGTGTGTTAATCAGTAACATTATGGGGTATTGTGTGTAGATCAGTAACATTATGGGGTATTGTTGTGTAGATCAGTAACATTATGGGGTATTGTGTGTTAATCAGTAACATTATGGGGTATTGTGTGTTAATCAGTAACATTATGGGGTATTGTGTGGAGATCAGTGACATTATGGGGTATTGTGTGTAGATCAGTAACATTATGGGGTATTGTGTGTAGATCAGTAACATTATGGGGTATTGTGTGTTAATCAGTAACATTATGGGGTATTGTGTGTAGATCAGTAACATTATGGGGTATTGTGTGTAGATCAGTAACATTATGGGGTATTGTGTGTAGATCAGTGACATTATGGGGTATTGTGTGTTAATCAGTAACATTATGGGGTATTGTGTGTTAATCAGTAACATTATGGGGTATTGTGTGTTAATCAGTAACATTATGGGGTATTGTGTGTAGATCAGTGACATTATGGGGTATTGTGTGTTAATCAGTAACATTATGGGGTATTGTGTGTTAATCAGTAACATTATGGGGTATTGTGTGTTAATCAGTGACATTATGGGGTATTGTGTGTTAATCAGTGACATTATGGGGTATTGTGTGTAGATCAGTGACATTATGGGGTATTGTGTGTTAATCAGTGACATTATGGGGTATTGTGTGTTAATCAGTAACATTATGGGGTATTGTGTGTTAATCAGTGACATTATGGGGTATTGTGTGTAGATCAGTGACATTATGGGGTATTGTGTGTTAATCAGTGACATTATGGGGTATTGTGTGTAGATCAGTGACATTATGGGGTATTGTGTGTAGATCAGTAACATTATGGGGTATTGTGTGTAGATCAGTGACATTATGGGGTATTGTGTGTAGATCAGTGACATTATGGGGTATTGTGTGTAGATCAGTAACATTATGGGGTATTGTGTGTAGATCAGTGACATTATGGGGTATTGTGTGTTAATCAGTGACATTATGGGGTATTGTGTGTAGATCAGTAACATTATGGGGTATTGTGTGTAGATCAGTAACATTATGGGGTATTGTGTGTTAATCAGTGACATTATGGGGTATTGTGTGTAGATCAGTAACATTATGGGGTATTGTGTGTAGATCAGTAACATTATGGGGTATTGTGTGTAGGCCAGTGACATTATGGGGTATTGTGTGTAGATCAGTAACATTATGGGGTATTGTGTGTTAATCAGTGACATTATGGGGTATTGTGTGTAGATCAGTGACATTATGGGGTATTGTGTGTAGATCAGTAACATTATGGGGTATTGTGTGTAGATTAGTGACATTATGGGGTATTGTGTGTAGATCAGTGACATTATGGGGTATTGTGTGTAGATCAGTAACATTATGGGGTATTGTGTGTAGATCAGTAACATTATGGGGTATTGTGTGTAGATCAGTAACATTATGGGGTATTGTGTGTTAATCAGTAACATTATGGGGTATTGTGTGTTAATCAGTAACATTATGGGGTATTGTGTGTAGATCAGTAACATTATGGGGTATTGTGTGTAGATCAGTAACATTATGGGGTATTGTGTGTAGATCAGTGACATTATGGGGTATTGTGTGGAGATCAGTGACATTATGGGGTATTGTGTGGAGATCAGTGACATTATGGGGTATTGTGTGTAGATCAGTGACATTATGGGGTATTGTGTGTAGATCAGTGACATTATGGGGTATTGTGTGTAGATCAGTGACATTATGGGGTATTGTGTGTAGATCAGTGACATTATGGGGTATTGTGTGTAGATCGGTGACATTATGGGGTATTGTGTGTAGATCAGTGACATTATGGGGTATTGTGTGTAGATCAGTGACATTATGGGGTATTGTGTGTAGATCAGTGACATTATGGGGTATTGTGTGTAGATCAGTGACATTATGGGGTATTGTGTGTAGATCAGTGACATTATGGGGTATTGTGTGTTAATCAGTGACATTATGGGGTATTGTGTGTAGATCAGTAACATTATGGGGTATTGTGTGTAGATCAGTGACATTATGGGGTATTGTGTGTAGATCAGTGACATTATGGGGTATTGTGTGTAGATCAGTAACATTATGGGGTATTGTGTGTAGATCAGTAACATTATGGGGTATTGTGTGTAGATCAGTAACATTATGGGGTATTGTTGTGTAGATCAGTAACATTATGGGGTATTGTGTGTAGATCAGTGACATTATGGGGTATTGTGTGTTAATCAGTAACATTATGGGGTATTGTGTGTAGATCAGTAACATTATGGGGTATTGTGTGTAGATCAGTAACATTATGGGGTATTGTGTGTTAATCAGTAACATTATGGGGTATTGTGTGTAGATCAGTAACATTATGGGGTATTGTGTGTAGATCAGTGACATTATGGGGTATTGTGTGTTAATCAGTAACATTATGGGGTATTGTGTGTTAATCAGTAACATTATGGGGTATTGTGTGTAGATCAGTAACATTATGGGGTATTGTGTGTAGATCAGTAACATTATGGGGTATTGTGTGTAGATCAGTAACATTATGGGGTATTGTGTGTAGATCAGTGACTTTATGGGGTATTGTGTGTAGATCAGTAACATTATGGGGTATTGTGTGTTAATCAGTAACATTATGGGGTATTGTGTGTTAATCAGTAACATTATGGGGTATTGTGGGTTAATCAGTAACATTATGGGGTATTGTGTGTTAATCAGTAACATTATGGGGTATTGTGTGTTAATCAGTGACATTATGGGGTATTGTGTGTAGATCAGTAACATTATGGGGTATTGTGTGTAGATCAGTAACATTATGGGGTATTGTGTGTAGATCAGTAACATTATGGGGTATTGTGTGTTAATCAGTAACATTATGGGGTATTGTGTGTAGATCAGTGACATTATGGGGTATTGTGTGTAGATTAGTAACATTATGGGGTATTGTGTGTTAATCAGTGACATTATGGGGTATTGTGTGTAGATCAGTAACATTATGGGGTATTGTGTGTTAATCAGTGACATTATGGGGTATTGTGTGTAGATCAGTAACATTATGGGGTATTGTGTGTTAATCAGTAACATTATGGGGTATTGTGTGTTAATCAGTAACATTATGGGGTATTGTGGGTTAATCAGTAACATTATGGGGTATTGTGTGTTAATCAGTAACATTATGGGGTATTGTGTGTTAATCAGTGACATTATGGGGTATTGTGTGTAGATCAGTAACATTATGGGGTATTGTGTGTAGATCAGTAACATTATGGGGTATTGTGTGTAGATCAGTAACATTATGGGGTATTGTGTGTTAATCAGTAACATTATGGGGTATTGTGTGTAGATCAGTGACATTATGGGGTATTGTGTGTAGATCAGTAACATTATGGGGTATTGTGTGTTAATCAGTGACATTATGGGGTATTGTGTGTAGATCAGTAACATTATGGGGTATTGTGTGTTAATCAGTGACATTATGGGGTATTGTGTGTAGATCAGTAACATTATGGGGTATTGTGTGTTAATCAGTAACATTATGGGGTATTGTGTGTTAATCAGTAACATTATGGGGTAGTGTGTGTAGGTCAGTGACAATAACATTTAAATGGAATCCATTTTGAATTCAGGCTGTAACACAACAACATGTGGAATAAATCAAGGGAATGTGGAATAAGTCAAGAATCCTTTCTGAAGACACTGTATATACAGTATATTCTCTGAGCCATGAATCCATGTCTTGTTGGGATAATACCTAGTCCTATAAATGTATATCTCAGACAACCCTGGAACAAATCTGTCCTCCTGGCAAGCGCCGACCTTGTCCAAAACCATACTATAACTCTCCTACTATGAGTTTAATATAGCACTGCATTTTATAATAGTTGAGAAGGCCAGATTCTGTATTCTCCTTAAACTGGTAAAAAATAAATTGTGCTTGAGTCAATAACCAACCATTCCGGCTTTTAGCCGCCCCACCATCTACGTAACTGCCTGTCCCTGTTCCTGCATTTCAGCTGAGTCAGAGGCCGCGTCCCAAATGGCACTCCATTCCCTATGTATGTGCACCACCGTTGACCAGGGGGCTCATAGGGCTCTGGTCAAAAGTAGTGCACTGTATAGGAAATAGGGTGCCATTAGGGACGCAGGCAGTTTCTGCACTGCTGTCAGCAGGCGGCAATTACAGTCCACAGCACAGAAGTCAGTCGAGACATTTGCATGATCATCCAGTAGCAGAAAACCAGGCAAATGAGACTGTCACTCAGAGGCTGTTTATGTCACGTCAAATCCAATCTGTACTCAAGGGGCCTTGGGTTGTGAAATGTTTTTTATTGATACCTCCTCTATATCTCTCTGTAGCTCTGTAGGGTATGAGCAGCCAGCACCATCATGCAGACATCAGCGATCATGCTAGGTTCATTTTACGATCTACGCCAGACAGTGTAATGTAAGTATCACACACTTGCAGTCCTGAGGAGGTTAGGATAAGAGGACGATGCAGGACTTGAGGTATAGTAGGTTGTCATTGCAGATGTAGTATCTTAATTTAAGCAAGTATGATACCGCAGGAAAATAATCCTGCAGCAACAGGACATGTGAATTATTTTGTGGGGATTATAATTTATGTTTTTTTTTTTATGGGGTTGATACATTTTTTGTTACGACAAATCAAGTCTGGCATTTTAAAGTGAAAATGTGAAACTTTAGAAGTCTTTTTAAACCTTTATATACACTACAAGTTTGCATTTCATGCTGTGCAGAAAAATTCTCAGCAACAAAAGAGTGATCAAATTAAGATCTGTTCAATGTAGCTTCTTCCGCTTCTGAGATGCCCAGGAGTTCTATAAAGGCTAGACTATGTATCACCATTATATTATTTGATTGGAGGATGCCCAGGAGTTCTATAAAGGCTAGACTATGTATCACCATTATATTATTTGATTGGAGGATGCCCAGGAGTTCTATAAAGGCTAGACTATGTATCACCATTATATTATTTGATTGGAGGATGCCCAGGAGTTCTATAAAGGCTAGACTATGTATCACCATTATATTATTTGATTGGAGGATGCCCAGGAGTTCTATAAAGGCTAGACTATGTATCACCATTATATTATTTGATTGGAGGATGCCCAGGAGTTCTATAAAGGCTAGACTGTGTATCACCATTATATTATTTGATTGGAGGTAGGCCCAGGAGTTCTATAAAGGCTAGACTATGTATCACCATTATATTATGTGATTGGAGGTTGCCCAGGAGTTCTATAAAGGCTAGACTGTGTATCACCATTATATTATTTGATTGGAGGATGCCCAGGAGTTCTATAAAGGCTAGACTATGTATCACCATTATATTATTTGATTGGAGGATGCCCAGGAGTTCTATAAAGGCTAGACTGTGTATAACCATTATATTATTTGATTGGAGGATGCCCAGGAGTTCTATAAAGGCTAGACTGTGTATCACCATTATATTATTTGATTGGAGGATGCCCAGGAGTTCTATAAAGGCTAGACTGTGTATCACCATTATATTATTTGATTGGAGGTTGCCCAGGAGTTCTATAAAGGCTAGACTGTGTATCACCATTATATTATTTGATTGGAGGTTGCCCAGGAGTTCTATAAAGGCTAGACTGGGTATCACCATTATATTATTTGATTGGAGGTTGCTTGAGGGTGCTCATAATACGGACCTTAATGCTCGAGGATCCTCAAGTTTAGATTTTTGGGTGGCAACAAGCTTAGGTTGAGAAGTGCTGCCTTAAGCAGTGTTAATGTAAGGGTTTAAACACTAAGCAGTGTTAATGTAAGGATTAAAACACTAAGCAGTGTTAATGTAAGTGTTAAAACACTAAGCAGTGTTACTGTAAGGGTTAAAACACTAAGCAGTGTTAATGTAAGGATTAAAACACTAAGCAGTGTTAATGTAAGGGTTAAAACACTAAGCAGTGTTAATGTAAGGGTTAAAACACTAAGCAGTGTTAATGTAAGGGTTAAAACACTAAGCAGTGTTACTGTAAGGGTTAAAACACTAAGCAGTGTTAATGTAAGGATTAAAACACTAAGCAGTGTTAATGTAAGGGTTAAAACACTAAGCAGTGTTACTGTAAGGGTTAAAACACTAAGCAGTGTTACTGTAAGGGTTCAAACACTAAGCAGTGTTAATGTAAGGGTTCAAACACTAAGCAGTGTTACTGTAAGGGTTAAAACACTAAGCAGTGTTAATGTAAGGGTTAAAACACTAAGCAGTGTTACTGTAAGGGTTAAAACACTAAGCAGTGTTAATGTAAGGGTTAAAACACAAATCAGTGTTAATGTAAGGGTTAAAACACTAAGCAGTGTTACTGTAAGGATTAAAACACTAAGCAGTGTTAATGTAAGGGTTAAAACACTAAGCAGTGTTAATGTAAGGGTTAAAACACTAAGCAGTGTTACTGTAAGGGTTAAAACACTAAGCAGTGTTAATGTAAGGGTTAAAACACTAAGCAGTGTTACTGTAAGTGTTAAAACACTAAGCAGTGTTACTGTAAGGATTAAAACACTAAGCAGTATTACTGTAAAGGGTTAAAACACTAAACAAGTGTTACTGTAAGGGTTAAAACACTAAGCAGTGTTAATGTAAGGGTTAAAACACTAAGCAGTGTTACTGTAAGTGTTAAAACACTAAGCAGTGTTACTGTAAGGATTAAAACACTAAGCAGTATTACTGTAAGGATTAAAACACTAAGCAGTATTACTGTAAAGGGTTAAAACACTAAACAAGTGTTACTGTAAGGGTTAAAACACTAAGCAGTGTTACTGTAAGGGTTAAAACACTAAGCAGTGTTACTGTAAAGGGTTAAACCCCTAAGCAGTATTACTGTAAAGGGTTAAAACACTAAACAAGCCCCGTGTGGCCCCGTGTGGCTCAGTTGGTAGAGCATGGCTCTTGCAACGCCAGGGTTGTGGGTTCGATTCCCACGGGGGGCCAGTACAAAAAAAAAAGTATGAATGTATGTACTTGTAAGTCGCTCTGGATAAGAGCGTCTGCTAAATGACTTAAATGTAAATGTAAATCACAGAAATGATCAGGAAACAAACCCCCAAAGTGGGACTGAATATTTCAACTGAAGCCCTTATAGTTACACTGACAATCCATCCAGTTGGCTCAGTTAGATTACGCCCAGCATGGTGTGGGTACAAAGAAGCACTAGTTCAAAACTTACAGAGAAAATTCATTCATTCAGAAAGCAGAAACATTAGGAGTAATGAGGATATGAATAATTAATATTTGAACTGTGTGGAGTACACAAGCATTCACTGTGATATGAAAACCATTGGTGACATACTAAAAAATAACATTGTGCTGTATGTTTTATTCATTAGGACCACAAAGGCGTTTAGATTAAAAGTTGTTCACATACTGAGCTTGACTTAAGACGTAAACAAAATAAAGAAAAAAAGTAAAGAAACACATCAAAGAATATATCTATACACACATTACAAGGCTAGGCCTCTTAGTTCCAGTAAAGGGGAATCTTAACGCTACAGCATACAAGATCATTCTGTGCTTCCAACTTTGTGGCAACAGTTTGCTAAAGGCCCTTTCCTGTTTCAACATCACAATGCCCATGTGCAGAAAGATCCATACAGAAATGGTTTGTTGAGATCGTTGTGGAAGAACTTGACTGGCCTGCACAGAGCCCTGACCTCAACCCCATCGAACACCTTTGGGATGAATTGGAACGCCAACTGCGAGCCAGGCCTAATCGCCCAACATCAGTGCCCGACCTCACTTGTGGCTGAATGGAAGAAAGTCCCCGCAGCAATGTTCCAACATCTAGTGGAAAGCCTTCCCAGAAGAGTGGAGGCTGTTATAGCAGCAAAGGTGGGGACCAACGTCATATTAATGACCATGATTTAGGCTATATAAAAAACACAATGTATTCAGTATATTGAATGGAATTTAGACTATATTAAAACATCATGTATTCAGTAAATGTTGGACGAGCAGGTGTCATGTAGTGTAGGTGGTGTATATTATGATATTATTTTACAGAAATTGTTCATTTGGTTACTAGCAGTCTCCAGTAGAGTGTTAGTCTTGATATGGGTTGTTTGAACACCCCAGTGTACACATGCCTATAGATATGCCAAAACCTACTTCAATGGCTGAGATATTTCAAGAGTAAGTAATTTACTTTCTCTGAAGTTTGAGTTCTCACCTTTCTTTTGGCTTCAACACCTTAGCACTCTCCCAGAATCCATTTGGTCCTTTACCAGCCATGGATCTTTCCTTCAGTAAGGCTACATCCAGGGATTAATCCCTTCACCTGCAGATACTATCCTTCTATCCTACTTATAAACAGCAGGCGATGCCTGGATCTCAGCATTTCCAATATGCTTCTTCAGACTCTTTTATCCTCCAAAGCTGCTTACAGTACAGTGAGTACATACATTTATAGTATGTGTGTCTGATCACTGCGGGAATTGAACCCGCAACCTTTTACCAACTGAGCCATAAAGGACCACTAAATGTTAATCCACCTGGGTACCACACACAGAGCCGGGTCGGCCACAAGTCATTCAGGGACAGCACCGGCAGCAGCCGTCAGACAGTGCCGGCCAGGGTCCAAGGAGCTACACTCCTTTCAGAAGTAATTATTTGGAATTATTCGGTAGCGGTGCAGCATTGTCCCTGTCCTTGCCCCGACCAATGTCTGCTTTCTCAAGGGTCAACTCACGGGTGGCCGGGCAGGGTGTATAGATGACTGCTCTGTTCTGCCACTAAACTCTCTTCCACTGCAATACACTCACCTCACAGGCTGAGATTTGGAATAGAAGTGCTGATCTAGGATCAGTTTTGCTCTTTAGATTATAATGAATAAGATTACATGGACAAGGGGGACCTGATCCTAGATCAAAATATTGTTTGCCAGTTCACAGTCTTCAGGTGTCATTTCACTATTCAACTGAACGTGCAGGGAAAAATTATTTACAATAGAAGTGCTGATCTCGGATTAGTTGTGCTCTCACAAGGTATAACATGATATGGACAAGGGGTAACTGATCCTAGACCAGCTCTCCTACTCTGAGTGGCTTTCTGAATATAGGCCTTGGCTTTGCCAGTTCACATTTTCTCAAGGTGAAATGTAAGGACAAATAATGTGTAAGGACAAATGATTCATTGTCTTTCCTTCTGTTGTCGAATTGCCCCCTCCCTCCTCTCTTCCTCCCCCTGTTTTAGAATGTGAATACTGTTGACGAAAGGCACTCATGCAGCCAGGTTAATGAGCTAGTAAATTGGCCCAATTATGTTCCGTTGCTTTTTTTGTTTATGCCCTCCAAAAGCAGTTGATGTTTGACGTGAAGGCGCTCTGAAGAGGGAGGGGAAACAATAAGCTATGAAACAAAATGGCTGCCCTCCCCAAAGTAAGATGGCAAATATTCTGCTACAATAATATACGTTTACACTACAGTACATATTTTTGGTTAATTTGACCCTAAGGTGTTACAGAATTAGCTGTCTACCCAAACTCAGTGTACATTGTACACAACGCCATACAACACAAACATACAGTACATTTGACTGTAAAATTAGAACATTTAAAGCGGCAATCTCCAGTTGCTACATTCTTTTTTGGACTTATAAATAACGACATATACCGATTGATTCTTGAGAATTATAATTTATAAAAGCCTCATGAGCTTAGTCCAGTTGTCATACCCCATCAGAACCCAAAATAGAAGCTTGTTTTACTACAATGTACGTCAACTTTGCAAATATAACACTGTTTAGCCTAAAAACAAGGTTAGAACTATACATTTGATATCATGGATGGTCAGTCCTTGCATCCATAGCTCTGTCTATGAATTTGAGAGTGGTTACATTTCTCCATCCCCGTCCTTCAGCGTTTTACCAAAATGTTGTTATTGTTTTAACTGCAGATTGGCCCCTTTTTAAGTGACAAAACATCAACCCTCCTTTCACAGAGAAACCATCAGATGCTTTCAACAATCACGTCTCAACTTGAATGAACTGTTTATCTAACATTAGGTTGATAGGGACGTAGTCAATCTGTGAATAGCAAATATTTATAATGACAAAACGGTGCACTTCAGAAAGATGTCCTCTCTCCACCACTGGAAGGGGTTTGTGTATCTAGCGTCTGGTAAACAAGCAGTATGAAACTAGGATGAATCTGTGTTTTAGGTTCTGGGTCTGCATCGAGACCTTTGACTCATCTGGATTAAAACCCAGGGGGATTTATTTGCACTATGAATTAAACCTAAGCCTTACATGTTATCAGTGTATAAAGAGACTTCAGTGGTACTATGAATAGGTTATCTTGTTTTCTCATGAATTACATTATGATGTTTTGATATAGCCTAAATTCTCTTCAGTATACTGAATACATGATGTTTTGATATAGCCTAAATTCCCTTCAGTATACTGAATACATGATGTTTTGATATAGCCTAAATTCTCTTCAATATACTGAATACATGATGTTTTGATATAGACTAAATTCCCTTCAGTATACTGAATACATGATGTTTTGATATAGCCTAAATTCTCTTCAATATACTGAATACATGATGTTTTGATAAAGCCTAAATTCTCTTCAATATACTGAATACATGATGTTTCGATATAGACTAAATTCCCTTCAATATACTGAATACATGATGTTTTGATATAGCCTAAATTCTCTTCAATATACTGAATACATGATGTTTTGATATAGACTAAATTCCCTTCAATATACTGAATGCATGATGTTTTGATATAGCCTAAATTCTCTTCAATATACTGAATACATGATGTTTCGATATAGACTAAATTCCCTTCAATATACTGAATACATGATGTTTTGATATAGCCTAAATTCCCTTCAACATACTGAATACATGATGTTTTGATATAGCCTAAATTCCCTTCAGTATACTGAATACATGATGTTTTGATATAGCCTAAATTCCCTTCAGTATACTGAATGCATGATGTTTTGATATAGCCTAAATTCCCTTCAGTATACTGAATATATGATGTTTTGATATAGCCTAAATTCCCTTCAGTATACTGAATACATGATGTTTTGATATAGCCTAAATACCTTCAGTATACTGAATACATGATGTTTTGATATAGACTAAATTCCCTTCAGTATACTGAACACAAAAGACAATGTAAATAAGAGGTGTCTTCCTCTAATGAGTTAGAACCAACAATGATTATTGACAGGCATGCCTGGATTGACACACTGGATCGTGCAACATTGGTCCTTTTTATTATTTTCAAAATCATTCAAGCTCTAATAATTTGGTTGTTGATCATTGCTAGACAACCATATTCAGGTCTTGCCAGACAACCATATTCAGGTCTTGCTAGACAACCATATTCAGGTCTTGCTAGACAACCATATTCAGTTCTTGCCATAGATTTTCAAGTAGATTTAGGTAAAAACATTAATTGTTGTCTTGGTAACCAACTCCAGTGTAGATTTGACCTTGTGTTTTAGGCTCTTGTCCAAATAAAATGTATGTATTCTGACGTTTTTATGAATAACTGACATAGACAGATTAGTATTTTGGTATGATTTTACGTTATTATCAGTAATAACATAGCTTTTATCAGTGTTTGTACTTTAGCCGTTTATTTAGTGTACCATTTTCTTTTCTTTTTCTTTTTTTTTACCCCCTTTTCGTGGTATCCAATCGCTAGTAATTCCTATCTTGTCTCATCGCTACAACTCCCGTACGGGCTCGGGAGAGAAGAAGGTCGAAAGCCATGCGTCCTCCGAAGCACAACCCAACCAAGCCGCACTGCTTCTTAACACAGCGCGCCTCCAACCCGGAAGCACCAATGTGTCGGAGGAAACACCGTGCACCTGGCCCCCTTGGTTAGTGCGCACTGCGCCCGGCCCGCCACAGGAGTCGCTGGAGCGCGATGAGACAAGGATATCCCTACCGGCCAAACCCTCCCTAACCCGGACGACGCTAGACCAATTGTGCGTCGCCCCAGGGACCTCCCGGTCGCGGCCGGCTGCGACAGAGCTTGGGCGCGAACCCAGAGACTCTGGTGGCGCAGCTAGCCCTGCGATGCAGTGCCCTAGACCACTGCGCCACCCGGGAGGCCTAGTGTACCATTTTCAAATGGGCAATGTATGAAGCTATCAAAGTTAACGTTTATTATTTATAAACAGCTGTTATTTAAGAGTAGTGTTGTTTTGTAGACAAATGAGCTGCACTGAATTCATTGTTTAATTCATATAACGTTCTGTAGGCCTATTATTGAAAGGAGATGGCAAATATGAAGGCTGCTCGAGCTAGTTTGCATCTTCTAACGTAAACAAATTGTCATTTTGTCTCCCTCAAGTGCATATAGGTAGTTTATGCCCCACACTGTTATTTGTCTCTGATAATTAAATGCCAACAAGAGAGACCTTGGAATATTCATGAATATCTTTGTTTCTAATAACTAGTCTTTCGCCAGGCCTCTATTCAATTGACATTAGCAGATGATGTAACAGACTTTACAAACAATATTGTTGTAAATTTAGTTGGCTTATTTGTTGCTAATGTAACCTTGCCTGAGACCTGAAGACTTCTCACCAAGCTAATGCTTTAGCTAAGCAGGCTAACGACGTCTCGCCGCACACAGGAAACCCAGGTTCAAAATCCCAGTCAACCACACTACTGTAACAATCTTTGAGCTTTACAATTTAATGCACATCTTCACCCAGCTGCCTCCTTCTGCTTTGTGTTAGGGGATGGCCTTACTGTGAGTTATGAAACAAATACATAATGTACCATTTTTCTGTGGTGACACACTGTTGTGCCAAATTGTCCTCTTAAGCACTCTGTCTTCTACAGTGCTGTGAGAAATGAGAAACCGCTCCTGGCACCTAAATCACATCAAGAATGGTCATCTTAAACGGTGGGGGTACGTCCCAAATAGCGCCCTACTCCCCATGGCCCTGGTTGAAAGTAGTGCACTATGTAGGGAATAGAGTGCCATCTTAGATGCAGCCTGGGATTTTTTTTTTTTAATTGCCTAGCAAATGAAATGATTTACATGAATGATGTATGTATATTATGCATTCCTCCTTATCATAGAGGAACGTCTTGATGAGTTGCACTATTTAGCGTTCCCTTTGAGGTAAATTCATGTCAATTTAAGTGATGCTCAAGCAGCGAGATGTGTTGTTAGTGCAGGTCTCTAGGGAACGGTTATCCCTTGTGTGCGACTCGGTGGAAAGTGTGTTATTTAGCCCCAGAGATGAAATCTTCAGTATGAATAGCAGAATAACATTTAATTTGATGTGCTGCTGCTGCTCTACGAAATCCCAGCTCGTTGGCGTAGTCGAGATAAAAGCATTTTGTGTTTTATATTGTTGCTGCCTCCCTGCCTGCCTGTGAGCCATGTTGTTATCTGAGATATGTAGTCGGATCTGTTTGCCTTATAAAATAAATCTCATTCAGATAGATTTACCAGCTCATTTGATAAGTGACTGTTGTGGGGTCAATGGGGTTTTGTACATTTATGCCTGACTAACAATCTGAGGAACTAGGTTGTTCTGAATAGCGGTTGCTCGTACAAACTACCTAAAGAGGTTCACGTGAAAAGTACTGCAAATCAGATAAATTAACAGTTTGTTCAGATTGACCATCTCATTTGATAAGTGCCTGGCACAGGGCCAATGGAGTTTGAGGCATTAATGGTAGAACTAGATGTACCAGTCTTGTTAGGAACAGACTGGATGTGGATGCTCATCTACACTACCTTCATTAATATCAGGACTCAGGCTAAGACCCAGATGCAGACACAGGAGGTGGATAGTACAAGTCTCAGAGCGTATTATAGTTCAACGGGCAACAGGGAAGTCAGCCAGGTACAGGCAGGATCAGGGTCAGGACAGGAAGAAAGGTCAGAACAGAAACTATAGCACAGGAAACACGGGAACACACTGGTAGGACTTGATGGGACAAGACGAACTGGCAACAGACAAACAGAAAACGCGGGTATAAATGCACAGGGGATAATAGGGGAAAATGGGAGGCACCTGGAGCGGGGTGGAGACAAGCACAAGACAGGTGAAACAGATCAGGGTGTCACAATTAAGTGATAATGTCTGAGAAGCTGTGGTTCATAGCATATATTGGCACAGGTGTTGTAGTGTGAAAAGTATTGCTGATTTAACATCTCATTTAATATGTGTCTGTCACAGGTAAATGGATACATGTATGCTACTCTGACTGTCCAGTGATCGTGAGGTTGATATTTGCTCATCCAAACTATCTAAAGAGATTAAAGGGGTAATCCATGATATTCACAGCTGTGAATAGGTTAAATGGGACAATCTGTGATATTCACAAACACTTAAAGGTAAATGCAAAATGAACTGCAAATCAGAGAAATGTTCTTACCTGTATAATTATATTCTATACATGTGCATAACTCATATTTGTAGCGCTGTGTGCAGAAGAGCACGTTATATAAGCCATCAACATGGTATATAGAGATACGTAGTTATCAACAGGTATCATCAAGTTATCACCTGACATACAAATTAATGGTATTATAGAAAGGTCAGCTATAACATAAAACACTTAGTCTGAAATAAATATAATTTCTGACAATCCATGATAGGCTTCTAATACAATACCAGCCTGTAGTGAGGACACCCTCTATTACAATAATAGACTGGGAGTAGGACACTTAATCTGTAGTGTGGAAACCCTCTATTGCAATACTAGACTGGGATCAGGACACTTAACCTGTAGTGTGGAAACCCTCTATTACAATACTAGACTGGGAGCAGGACACTTAACCTGTAGTGTGGAAACCCTCTATTGCAATACTAGACTGGGAGCAGGACACTTAACCTGTAGTGTGGAAACCCTCTATTACAATACTAGACTGGGAGCAGGACACTTAACCTGTAGTGTGGAAACCCTCTATTACAATACTAGACTGGGAGCAGGACACTTAACCTGTAGTGAGGAAATCCTCTATAAGCAATACCAGGAACTTCAAGTCTGCAGGTACACTAAATGACCAAAAGTATGTGGACACCTGCTCATCCAACATCTCATTCCAAAATCATGGGCATTAATATGGAGTTGGTCCCCCCTTTGCCGTTATAACATGCCTCCACTTCTGGGAAGGCTTTCCACTAGATGTTGGAACATTGCTGCGGGGACTTGCTTCCGTTCAGCCACAAGCGCATTAGAAAGATCGGGCACTGATGTTGGGCGATTAGGCCTGGCTCGCAGTCGGCATCCCAATTCATCCCAAAGGTGTTCGATGGGGTTGAGGTCAGGGCTCTGTGCAGGCCAGTCAAGTTCTTCCACATCGTTCTCCACAAACCATTTCTGTATGGACCTTGCTTCCTGCACATGGGCATGGTCATGCTGAAACAGGGAAGGGCCTTCCCCAAACTGTTGCCACAAAGTTGCAAGAACAGAATTGTCTAGAATGTCATTGTATGCTGTAGCATTAAGATTTCCCTTCACTGGAACTAAGAGGACAACACTGACCATGAAAAACATCCCCAGACCATTGATCCTCCTCCACCAAACTTTACAGTTGGCACTATGCATTCGGGCATGTAGCGTTCTCTTGGCATCCGCTAAACCCAGATTCGTCCGTCCAATGGTGATGAGCTTTACACCCTTCCAGCCAACACTTGACATTTCTCATGATCACCTTAGGCTTGTGTGCGGCTGCTCTGCCATGGAAACCCATTTCATGAAGCTCCCGACGAACAGATATTGTGCTGACGTTGCTTTCAGAGGCAATTTGGAACTCAGCAATGAGTGTTGCAACCGAGGAAGTATGTTTTTGAGGCGTTACCTGGGAAGCTCTAGCAGAGAAGAAATGAGAGGAACTGACTTGTTGGAAAGGTGACATCCTATAACGGTGCCACATTGAAATTGACTGAGCTCTTCAGTAAGGCCATTCTACTGCCAGTGTTTGTCTATGGAGATTGCATGGATGTGTGCTCAATTCTATACACCTGTCAGCAACGGGTGTGGCTGGAATAGCCAAATCCAGGGGTGTCCACATACTTTTGTTTATATAGTGTATAATGCATTATGATCCAGTTATAATGCATGGTAAGACTTATCAAGCATGAATGGATGTATTATAATCCTTATTAGGCATTATAAAGGTATATACTTTGTTTTAAATTTTTCACAAGTGCAAACGGTAGGTAGGACACCGGTAGAATGTCATCTCTGAAACGAATGGGAACATCTAGTTAACCACACAACTATAGAAGGTTACTGCAGAATTCACTTCATTCTGCAAATACAGAAGGTGCATCAAACAGATCCTCTCTGCTGTACTGTGGTGGAGAGAGAGAAAGACAAAAAGAGTGTGTGAGAGAGAGAGGGAGAAAGAGAGAGAGGGAGAGAGAGAGAGAAAGAGAGAGAGAGAGAGAAAGAGAAAGAGAAAGAGAAAGAGAGAAAGAGAGAGAGAAAGAGAGAAAGAGAGAAAGAGAGAGAGAAAGAGAGAAAGAGAGAAAGAGCGAGAGGGAGAGAGGGAGAGAGAGAGAGAGAGAAAGAGGTTCAGAGCACAGAAACCATAATGGGATGTGACAGACAAATCAGAAGAGCTTTGGAATTGGTCCCGGCACACACACGCACGCACACACACACGCGCACACGCATACCCACTCACACTATCACACACACACTATCACACTATCACACACACTATCACGCACACACTATCACACACACACTATCACACACACTATCGCGCACACACATAATCATTAGCATAGCACCCTGGCAAATTGTTCCTTACCTTTCTGTTCGTTCTGACCTCCTGGGGTTGTTTCATATCAGTGGAGAGAAGGAAACAGCCATATAAATAGAATCAAATGGAACACGTTCTATTTGTATGGAAACATCTACCTCGGTTGTGATCTCCTCCACATACTTCTCCTTGTGTGTTTGCCGTTGTATTTGTGGACCCGCGCCATATATAAAAACACTGTCACGATCGTCAATGGGAGAGAGAGAGGACCAAGGCGCAGCGTGTGGAAAATACATCTTCTCTTTAATTGGAAGAAGGACAACGAAACAAAACAACAAACGTGAAGCTATCAAAAGACTAAGTGCAAACATGCAACCTAGACACAGACAATTACCCACAAAAACCTAGTGCCTATGGCTGCCTTAAATATGGCTCCCAATCAGAGACAATTAATGACATCTGTCTCTGATTGAGAACCATTCAGGCAACCATAGACACAGCTAGACTTCTATACTAAACATAAACCCAACTACTCTAATAAACCCCCTAAACCTTACAACCACCCTAGACACTACAAAAAACACATACATTCCCCATGTCACACCCTGACCTAACTAAAATAATAAAGAAAACAAAGAATACTAAGGCCAGGGTGTGACAAACACTATACACAAGCTTAGAAACAGGAAGGGCACAGCAGGGAGTAAGCACCAGGAAGGAGAATGTTCATCCCAAAACCATGTACTAAACATACATGATACAGAGAGTTCTGCAGTCCATGTAATGGTCATAACCCTTCCATAATACAGATAGTTCTGCAGTCCATGTAATGGTCATAACCCTTCCATGATACAGATAGTTCTGCAGTCCATGTAATGGTCATAACCCTTCCATAATACAGATAGTTCTGCAGTCCATGTAACGGTCATAACCCTTCCATAATACAGATAGTTCTGCAGTCCATGTTATGGTCATAACCCTTCCATGTAGAATACAGAAATAATAACAGTATAGACATTGTCATATTGTTTTAGCGCAGAAATGAGTTTTTCCCTTTCTGTTAAGGGTGTCTGCATTTGGCTTACTTTCTTCCTGCTTTGAATATTGCGTTTCTTCACCAAAGCCTTCTCCCCCTCATATTTTCCCTTCCTTTCCGTTCCTTTCTCCTTGCTTGGCTTAGCGGTAATGATCCCCCTCTCTTAGTGGATGAGGTGCCTTCTCAGGAGCCCACTGCACCATTTGAAAATCACTTCAAAAAAGCACAAAGACCATAGGAGGATTAGACACATTATAAGCGACAGGTGAGACACCCCCTAAAAAGAGGGAAGAAATATAACTTTGCCAGAGAAAGATATCTGCTCTCTCAGGCTGACACTTTATGCTTTTAAGTATTTCCCCTTTTTACTATGGAGTGTGTTTCACGTGTCACTCTATTCTCTTTCTAGTGCACTACTCCCATAGGTCTCTGGTCAAAAGTAGTGCACTATGTAGGGAATAGGGTGCTTTTTGGGACGCAGAACAATGTATTTCTGTTCCAGCTTTTTGCCTCCTTCCACCATGTCACTATAGGATGTAGATAATGGGCACGTCCCAAAAGGCACCCTATTCCCTACAGGACCCTGGTCAGAAGTTGTATACTGTATAGGGAACAGGGTGGCATTTGGGACGCATCCCATGCCACTATAGGATTATTGTTTAATCTGTTCCCTCGGGGATTTCCAGGCAACGTTCAACATGATCATAATGACATTTGTCACAGCTGTCTGGGTTTCAGGTTTGTTTTATAGCACTGACTTCTGATGTACTGCGCTGCATTTCCCCAGCAGTTAGTAAATCTTGGAGTCCCTCCGTTTGGGAGGTCCTGTTCCTGAACTGTTTAGCTGATCAATGTATCTCCCGTTTCTTATCAGATTTGTATAAAAGGGTCCGAGCGACACAGAGAAAAACGGAGAAAAAGCCTACAGAATCAGTGTCTGCTCCCTCACAGGACCGATAAGAAGGGTCAGAAAAAGAGTACACATCCTCCATCTTGGTACATCACAGAGAACATTGTGGTTATACTGTTTGTCAACGCGTCAGAGCTTTAGTATCCGGTGTCAGACTCTGAGACTGTCCTCTAATATGGACACCGTATGTTCTGAGGATGTCCTAATATGGACACCGCATTCAAAGAGGCTGTCCTAATATGGACACCATATTTATGAGGCTGTCCTTAAAATGGACATATATGATCTGAGGGTGTCCTAATATGGACCTCGTATTCGCTGAGGCTGTCCTAATATGGACACCGTATTCTATGAGACTGTCCTTAAAATGAACATGTATGATCTGAGGATGTCCTAATATGGACACCATGTTGTGTGGCTGTCCTAAAAATGTACACTGTATGATCTGAGGATGTCCTAATATGGACACCGCATTCTATGAGGCTGTCCTTAAAATGAACATGTATGATCTGAGGATGTCCTAATATGGACACCGTATTGTGTTGCTGTCCTAAACATGTACACTGTATGATCTGAGGATGTCCTAATATGGACACTGTATTGTGTGGCTGTCCTTAAAATGGACACTGTATGATCTGAGGATGTCCTAATATGGACACCGTATTTTATGTTGCTGTCCTTAAAATGGACACTGTATCATCTGAGGAAGTTCTAATATGGACGCTGTATATATTATGTGGCAGACATCGCCTACATAAGTAACATTTCCTCACAGTATCACTACCCAGCATCAGTAAATCTTACTCCTTACAGAAGTAATTTCATCCCTGCTCGCAAATTCCACTTTAGATTTACATTGTTGACGTCAAGGTTTCAGCAATATTATTCCTTGAATAGTGGGAGCTTTAATTCAGAAAACTGTTATTTACTGTATCAATCCTCAATAAAAATCTAGACATAATGGAAATGTTATCATATTGGCTGAAATGTAGCAAAAATGTCCTGAATTGTCATCTTTGTATTGCATTTTTAAAAAGTTTATTTGATGTTTCCTTGCTTTTAGTCTGATCAGTGGTTTGATTGATTCCGTGTATTAGCAGTCTGCTTTGTTCCCTTGCCCCTATCTGACAGCACCATTAGTACAGCATTTGAATGGATGAATCATTTTGCGAAGGCTTTCATTTTGTGGCTTTGAAATGTGCAGTTTTACACCACAAAAGGTCAGTCATGTCATGAAAATCTGCTCAGAAGCTTTTTATGTGGTTGATTCAGGGTATTTACAGTGTTTTATGTTTCTGTTGTTCAATTGGTCAGGAGGGTATGACTGTCCCTCCTATCTGTTTAACATTGTTTATTATATAGTATACAGTAACCCTTTAATAGGCCTAGTTATAACAAACAGATATCCCGTTTTTGAGTGTGTGTGTGTGTGTGTGTGTGTGTGTGTGTGTGTGTGTGTGTGTGTGTGTGTGTGTGTGTGTGTGTGTGTGTGTGTGTGTGTGTATCTGTGTGTGTGTATGCGTGCCTGTCTGTATTTGTGTGTGTGTGTGTGTGTGTGTCTGTATCCATTATAACAGACTAATTTGAGGGCATTGCCGGTGACACATGACTACACCTTCAGTTGTGATTGGAACATAATTCCATTCTATTCTGATATGATGTCTCCCTCCCTCTAGGCGTCATCTGTGCTGCATGTCATAGTCAAAACTACTAAACCAGAACCTCAAGTCGTGCCAATGTTTCTCTCTGTTGCTGTAAAAAATGTTGGGCCAAACAGTTTCCATTTGTTCACAATTCTACCAATTCCCAGAACAGCTGTATTGACAGACTAGACTAGAGGGTTTTACTTTGTGGTCTTGGCAATATTCCTACCAACTGGCAATATTAAATCTTATCAATTATTTGAGTCTAAAGCCCACTCTGCTATCCCAGTCACCCAAGACCAAGATGAACATTTGGAAAAAGGAGAAGGTGAGATTATAGAAATATAGTTGATGGTAACTTTGTAGACATCTTCACAGAAAACACTTTCACAGAAAACACCTTCACAGAAACACCTTCACCAAAAAACACTTTCACAGAAAACACTTTCACAAAAAATACCTTCACAAAAATACCTTCACAAAAACACCTTCACCAAAAACACCTCCACAGAAAACACCTTCACAAAAATACGTTCACAAAAAACACCTTAACAGATAACACCTTCACAGAAAACACCTTTACCAAAAACACCTTAACAGAAATCACCTTCACAGAAAACACCTTCACAAAAACACTGTCACAGAAAACACCTTTAGACATGTGTGAAGGCCAATCAGACTTGTGAACATAACTCCTAGCTGCGTATTGCAGCTTTCCATGTTGTCTGTAGCTTGTGAGGTGGGGAAACACTTTGCTGCTTTTATGGATATTGTTTTGTTGCTTTTAGTACTGTTACTCTGTCTGCGTGCTACCTGTTGCTTGTCCAATGTTACCCTGTCTGTCTGCGTGCTACGTGTTGCTTGCCCAATGTTACTCTGTCTGTCTGCATGCTATGTGTTGCTTGTCAAATGTTACTCTGTCTGTCTGCGGGCTACGTGTTGCTTGTCCAATGTTACTCTGTCTGTCTGCGTGCTACATGTTGCTTGTCCAATGTTACTCTGTCTGTCTGCGTGCTACCTGTTGCTTGTCCAATGTTACTCTGTCTGTATGCGGGCTACATGTTGCTTGCCCAATGTTACTCTGTCTGTCTGCATGCTACGTGTTGCTTGTCCAATGTTACTCTGTCTGTCTGCGTGCTACGTGTTGCTTGTCCAATGTTACTCTGTCTGTCTGCATGCTACCTGTTGCTTGTCCAATGTTACTCTGTCTGTCTGCGTGCTACATGTTACTTGTCCTATGTTACTCTGTCTGCATGCTATGTGTTGCTTGTCCTATGTTACTTTGTCTGTCTGCATGCTACATGTTACTTGTCCTATGTTACTCTGTCTGCATGCTATGTGTTGCTTGTCCTATGTTACTCTGTCTGCATGCTACATGTTACTTGTCCTATGTTACTCTGTCTGCATGCTATGTGTTGCTTGTCCTATGTTACTCTGTCTGCATGCTATGTGTTGCTTGTCCTATGTTACTCTGTCTGCATGCTACATGTTACTTGTCCTATGTTACTCTGTCTGCATGCTATGTGTTGCTTGTCCTATGTTACTCTGTCTGCATGCTATGTGTTGCTTGTCCTATGTTACTCTGTCTGATTGCTACATGTTACTTGTCCTATGTTACTCTGTCTGCATGCTATGTGTTGCTTGTCCTATGTTACTCTGTCTGCATGCTACATGTTACTTGTCCTATGTTACTCTGTCTGCATGCTATGTGTTGCTTGTCCTATGTTTCTCTGTCTGCATGCTACATGTTACTTGTCCTATGTTACTCTGTCTGCATGCTATGTGTTGCTTGTCCTATGTTTCTCTGTCTGCATGCTACATGTTACTTGTCCTATGTTACTCTGTCTGCATGCTATGTGTTTCTTGTCCTATGTTACTCTGTCTGCATGCTACATGTTACTTGTCCTATGTTACTCTGTCTGCATGCTATGTGTTTCTTGTTCTATGTTGCTCAGCATCTGTTCACTGCTCTTTGTTTGTCTGTATTGTTATTGTAATTGTTTTTAATAACCTGCCCAAGAGCTGCGGTTGAAAATTAGCCAGCTGGCTGAAACCAGCTCTTTTACTGAAACGTTGATTAATGTGCACTGTCGCTGTAAAAATAAAAAATAAACTCAACTCAATCTTTGTTCATTTTTATGTCTGAGACAATGTTAGGTTGAAGTATGCCACAGCCCACGATTTCTTGGGTAATATAGAACACGTTGGTTGCCATGGAAACCCTTGCTTTAAAATGGATCCCAGAAAAAGGTACCAGTACAGACCAAACATCACATGACATGTTTTCAGCTGGAAAGGTTGTTCAGATAACTGACGTGTTGTAGCAGACCTTGTTATTATAGTCGACAGATGATTGGCCATAACACATGTTTTTCGATCAATCCCTACAAAAGA